>NC_081411.1:254880808-255095808 GCF_030272615.1 Cryptomeria japonica
TATGCGAAAGATAGAAAAAAGAGTATGTACTCCACCTCAACCACTAGCCTTAAACAATAAATGTATTGCCAGCTAGACAAACCCCAGCCAATAACTATAACAAAGGCAATATGAATTTAAAATTCAAAAATACCCATCCATGGAAAGGGGACAGAGGATAGAAAAATTTAGGGTTTCCAATTTTTTTAATAGCATCTATATCCACTTCCAATCCAACAAATATCATAAATAAATAAAGAATAAGAATTTAAATCTAACTACAATTAAGAGATCGTATCAACCAGGTGAGCCCCAGGTTCTCAATTCAGTACCATCTGCCCTTGAATTTTCCAAACAATCTACTATAACATTATCCTCTCTTAAAATGTGTTTAAAGACTATTGGTTCAAAGAATCAAAAACCTCCAAAAATTCCCCTAGCAAAATTGAGCATGCAATTTGGGGTATAGCTCACCCTCAAGGCATTGATAATAATTACAAAATCTCCTTCAATTTCTAGTTTCTTTATGTTTAACTCTCTACAGAGAAGGATCCCTCCCAAAAGAGCTTTAAGTTTCGCTATATTATTAGTATCCTCTTTTAATTTTTCTCCCAACTAGGCTACAAAAAACCCATCTTAGGCATGAGCTACACAACCAATTCCAAAAATGCCAAGATTACCTTGAGAGGCCCCATCAAAGATCAATTTAGCCCAACCAAATTTAGGGGGTCACCAAAAAAAATCTCTTTTTGAAAGACTTACTTGATCACCATTTCCAACAAGAGGAGGAATCTTTAGTCCAAATCATTTCATTCTAGTGGAGCCATCCTAATTTGAAAATTGGATATACTTTTTCAACAAACATTCAATTTTTCTATTCATCACTTCTATAATGGCCACTTCTACTTTGTTGATGAATGACTCCCAAAGCATCTTCTTTCCTTAAAAAATTCTACAGTACCTCTCTTTTCATAATTCCCATAGGATTTCTAAGGAGCAAATAATCAAACAACCTCAATAAATGCATGTCTTATTCAACATTGGCCATCTTTTGAAAAGAAAAAGGATATAATTAGGAAGTTATCCATCCTAATTTGGCTCATAACCAACACCAATAATTTTGAGCAAAGGAGCATTCAGTAAGGATACATGGTTAACTATTTCTGTATGTTGTTCATAAAGAGCACATATAGAAGTTTCTTCAAACCCAATTCTGTTAAATGAATCTATAGTTAAAATTCTCCCTTGAAGGTAAAACCAAGAGAATGTCTCTTCTTTTGGTATACATAAGCCATTATAGCATAATTGAATGGGAATCTCATATTTTATGTAATGATGTTTGTTGATAATGGGTTTATAGCCATTAATGGAAGATAAATTCCCTGAGTTGGCTCCTACCCAAACCAAATTATCTTGACTATTTATGAAATTCAATATTCTTTTATTTAGAATATCCTTTAACTAAGATAAATATTTCCTTGGAAGGGGAAAGTGTTCAAAATTTTCCCATTTCCAACTTAGGAATAATTGTTGGGAAAATCCACATAATCCCTGATAGAGGACCTCCATTCCCTTACAAAATAATCTCTAATTAGGGTATTATCCATTAGGTTGGATATAATTGGGAATTCTCCCCAAGAATCAAGCCAAAAAGAAGAACTTCTCCCATCAACAACGTCCAAAGAAAGTTGTTCTAAAATTAGATCTCTGCATTTTAAAATGAAGTTCTAGACCCTTCAACCTTTTAGTTGATTGGAGACTCTAAAAATACCAATAGAATTAAAGTCTTCTAAGTATTTACCTTGTAGAACTCAAACTCATTTGAGGTGTGGTTCCTTAAAAATCTTCCTTACCAATTTGGTTTCAAGGGCCTTGTTTTTCCATAACTGATTTGTCAACCCTAGACCACTAGCTTCTTTGGGTTTATAGATTTTATCCCATGAAATCATAACCATCATCTTTCTTTCAACAAGACCCTACCAAAAACAAATTTAATTTTTTGAATGAGTTTAAGATTAGCACCAATTGAGAGGGGAAGACATGCAGTTTGATATATTGGCAAAGAAGAGAATATTGAGTTTAGAATAGTAGTTCTTCATGTCCATGATGTCATCTTCTTTTCCATCATATCTCCAAATTTATTCAAAACCTTATTTGATCTTGTCCCTATATCTAGAGGAAGGCCAATATAGGAGCAAGGGAATTGTCCAAGTTTGAATCCAAGGGTATTCAAGATCATTCTTTCCTCAAGGGGATCAGTAAAGAAGGTTCAAAGATTTTAGATTTTTCTTCATTAACCATTTGGTCTGATGCTTGAGAGTAATTGTGAAGGATTCGATTGATATGAGTAGCTTCCCGAGCCTCACCAACAAAAAAAAGTATAATATCATCAACGAATTATTGATTAGTGATGGTTTAAATTGAATTAGTAATTCTAATGCCTTTTATAAAACTAGACTCTTGGGCTTTGCAAATGCTTCTGCCTAAACCTTCAATCATAATGATGAAAAGAAAGGGAAAAAGTAGATCACCTTGTTTGATCCCTCTAGAAGAATCAAAGAAACTACCAGGAGTCCCATTAATTAGAACTAAAAATATTTGATTAGAGATGCGGAAAAAGATGAGATTTATCTACTATTTGCAAAAGTCAAAATCTTCCATGCATTTGCAGAGAACTCTCCAATCAACTTTATCATAAGTTTTCTTATTGTCTTGTTTTACAATCATGATCAGTTGTTTATGATTTTGGATTAGAGTGAATGGCTTCCTAAGCTATGATTACCCCATCAAGAATTGATCTACCAGGCACAAAACCTGTTTGTTCCTCCGAGATAATGAAAGGAAGAATTTTCTTCAATCTATTGGTCAAAGCTCTAATAAAAAATTTGTAGATAGTATTACAAAGATTAATTGTCCTATAGTCCTCTAGGCCCTTTGTGGTTTCCTTTCTAGGAATGATTACAATAAGTGTTATTGATTTGTCTTAGGAACCTCCTTGAATTTCTAGCCCCTTGAATAGAATCTACTAATTCATCCCCCACAATATGTCATCATTTCTAAAAGAAACCTGCAAGAAAATCATCTGGACTAGGGGCTTTGTCTAAGTGTAATTGATTCAAAGCAATGTTTATATCCTCAATTGAGAATGGTGCTTTTGGCATTTTTTTGTTCCTTAGAGATCAGTTTAGGAACATTTTCCAACAAAGATGACTGAGCTTTTACGTTCGAACCTTCCCAATTATTTAGAATATTATTAAAAAAAGAGATTGTTTCCTTTGTGATGCCCTCTTTATCTTCTATAAGATTTCCCTCTTAATTTTTCAATCTATTAATGATCCTACAAATCTTAGTACTATTATGGAAGAACATTGAGCTTTTGTCACCTTCTACTAACCAAGTCTCTCCTGACTTTTGTCTCCAAAATATCTCCACCTTTGACAATATCTCTTCATTTTTTCCTAGGAGATCCTTCTATTTTAAGAATTTAGCTTGATCAATAACATCCTTTATGATTTCCTAATTCAGAAGTTCGATTTCTTCATCAATGCTTCTTTTAATTGTGAAAATATCCTTCAAGTGTTCTCTATTCTAGGTCAATAATTTTTGTTTAAGATATTTCATTTCTAAAATGAAGCAAAAGAGTTTTGATCCTATGAAATGGCTCTCCTTCCATCATACATCAATTAAATCTTATTTTTTTTTATCCTTCATCCACATATTTTCAAACTTGAATGGGCAACTATGAGGCTTTTTAGCTCTAAGCAAGCTCAACAAGACTAGAAAGTGATCAGATCCAAAATATGGCATGATGGAGGAATTCATGTCTATAGGAAAAGTAGTTAAGTCTCCTGTAAAGAGAAATCTATTTAATTTCTCAGTTATATGGCTGAAACCTATATGTCTATTATTCCATGTGAATGTTCCATTCTCAGGTTGTAGCACTGCTAGATTATTTCTAAACACACAATCTCTTAAATTAATTTGAGGCTACAACTCCTTTTGGATTCTGCCCCCCCCCCCCCCCGCCCTCTTCTTAGAGAGATTAAAAATTTCATTAAAGTCACTTCCTAGAATAGTATGGAGAAAGGGATTATGACTCATTAAGTCATCTAGTTCTCCCCAAACCTTTTTTTTATTGAGAGTAGTAGTAGGTCCATAAACATTAATCAATTGGAATTTCAAATTATGTCCAGTAGCAGTGATAATGCCACTTGGCCAAGAATCACCTTTTTGAGGATATTTCAAAAGAGACCCTGTTAACTTTCCAAAAGATAGCCAAACCACCCGAGGCACCTTCAACTTGAACTACCTCCATATCCCAAACACCCAACATTTTATTCAAATAAGACATTTCATCCTCTGCAAGTTTGGTTTCTTGTAATAAAACAAATTCAACTTCTACCATGCTTATAATGCGCTTGACCAAGTGTTATTTGTTAGGCACCTTTAGATCAGTAACATTCCAACTAAGGAGCCTAATAATTGAGTCGGAAGGTTCATCCCATTCCCTACATTTAAGATTAAGGTGATCTTTTCTCGGCCTTTAGCTTTTCCATCTTTTGATCTTAAAGCATTTAATGATTTTATGCCTCTCTTCTTTGCTTTTTGTTTTTTGACAATTAGGATTTCCTTTATGAGAGCTCTTTTTCTTGATACCTACAAGAGTTTCGTTAATACTATCTTCCTCGAGGTCAGAAAGGACCTTATTGAGAGATCTATTACTTTCTTTCTTAGTTTTAACTCTTTTCACTTGTTCAGAATAATATTACTTTCCACTAAGTTAAATTTTCTTAATCATACACTCTTTTACATTATGTTTGTAGACAATTTACAATTATGACAATTTTAAAAATGTTTGGAAGATAATTCTTATTGGAACTTACGTGTTTGTACACTCTTCAAAATCATTATTACTGATGCATATTAGCTACAATAAATATTTATTTTACAATATTATTATGAAATCATTAATTAAATAAAATATTTCTTTGAAGCATTACTCAGTCAATATTATTTGAGTAATATTTTATGATTATTAGTAAAATCTTCATCACCAACAGGAATATGACTAAAATTATGTATGTGGAAATGAGAGTTTGCTAGCCTAAACATGTAATCTAGAGACAAATTAAACCTTTATTTCATTGGAGATCAATCCATTAAGATCAACTTTAGTCCCTGAGGAGAGCTGAGCATTTTGGTCAATTATTTTATTTTTAAATGATATGATTAGATATAATTTTGAAAAGGATCATGCAAGAACTAGTTAAAATGCTAGGAAATTGACAAGATTCAACATAAACATAAAAAAATGGATCGACAAGAAACAAAAAATTATAGATCTATAAATGAGATATAGAAATGAAATTGTCACTAAAAATTAGATCTTGAAAATATCGATCAAGTGTGTTAGGCCCCCTAGATCTAGAGGTTATTCCATCAACTAAAACTTTAGATTATATATCAAGATTATCTATAGATCACTCCATCCAAAATTGAGCCAAAAGTTGTGGTCACATGTGTAAATTGGCATAAACCATGAGTTTTTTGCCTATTCAAAATCTAGAACTAGATGTCTCAGTCTTCTCTCTACAACTCTGCAACTTTTGGCTATTGGATAGATAACTTCCACATAGAAAAGAAGGAAAAATGTTGTATTGTATAGGTTCTTTCCTATATTAAATTATAGATATAAATTAACCTCTTCTACAACTATGATTGATTAGAAAAGTGAGCTTAATTGTGATAGGGCAAAGACTCAAAACTTTAAGGAAATGCTAAATTGAATTGATATTACCTTAGGCTTGATAATATTGATAATGTAATTCTCTTTGGATAAGTCCTTCAAGATTTAATTAAATGGCATAACATGACAAGACATTAGATTATCAATCATTAAAACAAACTTGCATGTAGGTTGGTAGAGCTTGTTTCTCCATAATGCTCAAATCTTAAGATAGTTGATTAAGGATGTACTTATTATATGCTTTGGTTTCTTAGGATTGAAAATAAATTATAGATGATGATTTCATATAGGTTTCACAAGTTATTTCCTAGTTTAGGATAACTTCTATTGGTTATATCAAAATATTAGGATTAGACAACAAATTGTAAGAATTGACACTCTAACATGATTGATTTTGGGCACTTTTTGGTGAGACTATGGCACTAGGGACCCTATTCCACTAGTAATATGATATTAAGAACATTAGTACACCCCAAATAAGAAGAGAGAAAGATGGTTTATAGAGTGCATAGTCTCAAAACATAGGATATAGTCACTAAATAAGCATTTGACTACATTTTTGTTGTGACAAGATGAGAAATAGGCTTGGAATGAGCTATGACTGTGAACACTAAACAAAGGGCCAAAAAAAAAGTGTGAAATTCTCAAGGGTTACAAATCATGGTAGTCCATTTAGCTCTCACTTTAGTCGGAGTATGAAACTACATTCATACTAACAGAAAAATTAAGAGAAAGAAGAAAATAATTTTATAGCAATTGAGAGAAAGAGTAACAAGAGTTAAAGATATCACTGATTTATTGGTATCTTAACTCACACAACATCCAAGGAAGGACAAAAAAGATAAAAGATGAGGAAAAAAATATAAAATATAAGGCAAACAATGAAAATAAAAAGACATAGAAAAACGGTTAGTACTAAAAAAAGGCTCCAAGTCAACTAGTTGAAATAGCATTCAATCACCAGACCAAAACCAACTGACTAAATGTGAGTATAAGTATCATGAACAAGCCAATTCCATTACTAGATTATACCAGAGCCTACTGGATCATACTGGATCCAAGTTAACTAGAAACCACTTAACCTATTGGGACTAGAAGGGTATCGGTAAAGCATCCAAACAACTAGTGTTGACATCAATGACAAAACATCAATGCAACACATAATCAATTCCATCAAATGGCCAACATACTTCACCTTCCTCTATTCTGCAGTATTTTCAAAATCAAAATACTTCTCCATCTCCGAGATTCAGTCCATCAATTCATCCAAATCTAACTTCCCATCATATTCCAGTGGGGTAAAATGAGGTTTAGTGTTCGCCCTACTCAAAACCCTTAAAACCTTTCCTCCTCCAGATCAATTGCAGGTAGGTTCGCTTGTTCTGCCAGGGATTCTTCTCCTTCATCTTCACTCACATCCTCAATATGTCAGCCTCTTCTCTGGGTTGTCTCCATGACTTCTAATTGGGCTGCTATTCCTCGCAACATCTCCATTAGAGCAGGTTTGTATTCCCACAATAAGATGCAAATATAGCATCATGTTGATACCTTAAGGAAGATAGATATCCACATTAAAAATAATTCACCATCAACAACAAGGAGATATCCTTGGCAAAAATGCATGCATTCCATGCTAGGAAGAGGATCCTTGTAAAGAATACAATCTTGAAGAAAGGAAGAGATAGTTGTGAAAATAAATATGTTTCAACAAGTGTAAAGATATCCAATTATAAAATATACAACTCAACAAGAAGAAAGAGGATACTTAAGAAGGATGAAAATATTTAAAAACTATTCATGACCCCTAGTGTAGAGACAAGAATAATTAAGCTATTAAGTTTCTAGCTAAGTATGATTGCACATAAATTTGTACCATCATGAATGATAATGAGCCCCCAAAAGGGTTAAGTATTAGTGTGACATATTGAGGAGCAATATAATAAGGCTATAGAGTGCTAAGTTATCATATGCAAATTAAGACTTTGAAAATAATAAATATTTGATGTTCTATGAATGAGAGCCTTGTCACATAATTATTGAACAAATTCAATAAATGCTCCATGATAAAAAGGAGAGTAAATGTAACTATGACGTAAGAGAAAAAAAATGTTGTCATCAATCCGCTTAGAGTTATACCTATATCTTATGAAAAGGAAAAATTTGATCATTTTATCATATTTGAGTCTCCAAAAGATTCTTTCAATTAGAGTAGAAGTTCTTTGTGGGAGGGGAGGGCTATGATTTGATACATGAATTGGTAAGGAAGGAGTATGGAATCTTATGCATTATTTAGTGTATTGGGATGAAGGTTATATAGGGACCTTGATTGCTTGTTCCATATGTCCATTACCATGTGCTATATATCCCTTTTTCGGAAATAATGTCAAATCCCAATTTATAATTTGCTTACAAATGTGATGGGAAAGGACTTTCTTCCAAGACCTCATGCAATTTTTTTGTGTAAGTATATTTTTTAACACCCAAGGAATGAAAATATGAAGGATGGACCCTTGTAAGATAATACACATGGGTAAAAGTACAAACTTGTGTCTCACTTTTACAAAGGAAAAGGCTAACAACAAAAAAATAGTTCAACTTCAATGGCACAACAATGATATTTCTATTTGTTATTTGAAGATGATGTAAATTGATGAAATGTGTAAAACTAGATGAAGTTTATGCATATTATTTATAAAAAAATTGGAACAAGAATTGATATGTTTTTTTAACTATTATAGTCAATTTTTCAATAATTAAAAAATATTGCAAATCAAGAGTTTCATGTCCCGCCACAAAACTATATGTAAATAATCTTGTTTTCCTCTGATTTTGAAATATTAATAGATGACATCCATAGCCAGCGTAGAAAAAAAAATCTGATTTCGATGTATATTTTCACCGTTATAACAATTCAAAGTTGAAGTTTCTTGAAATCAACAGTTTTCATCTCCCACCAAATTTCCCCTACCAAAACTATATATATAATTTTTAAATTTTTCTGATATGATTTACTATTTTTTTTTGTTTTTCCGAGTCAGAGTCTTCTCGAATGTTAATATACCTACTTGTAGTATTTTGTAATTTTAATATACTAATTCTAATTGAAATTCTATTAAAACTATATGTCAATGTTCCTCACTCTAAGCTCTCCAAAAGGGTATTTTTAGTTTAAAAAATAAATAAAAATTTGATAGTCTAATTCTTAGTAGAACTTGAAAGTTCTACAAATTGGGGGGTTTTGTTGAGTAGGCTGCCATGTGGGATGCCACATAGGCAACCTTGGCCGAGTAGGGCTCGACTGAGTCCCCCAAGCGGTGGGACCCTCCGCAGAAAATCACGTGGAGAAGCGATCGCTCATTTCCCCGCCCTTTCCCTCATATATTCATGAGATCATTTTTTAATTTTTTAAAAATAAAAAACAAAAAACAATTCATGAAATCTTCAAATTTTTTTGTAGGAAGTTGATTTTTTTCAAGGAAGGAGGGGATTTTTTCTAAGGAGGTCATTTTTTATCAAGGAGGTGATTTTTTCCAAAGGAGTTGATTTTTTTCTTAAGGAGTATTCACTTGTGAGTTTAGGAAAGTAGATTTCAATACTTTATGTAATGGGGAGTAAAAGAAATAGAGCAAAAAAAGTATGATTGTATAAGGGATGATTGAAAGAAAGTTCATACAAAACATAATCAAGAGAAACTGGTTGATGTTGATGGAGATCCTATTTATGTTTAAGATGATGCAACTGAAGTAGCAGAAGAAATTGGTACTAGTTAAGGTACGGATTTTTCTTTTGTCATGAGAAATTTGATGGACATGAATGAGGATTCTCTTTTCAGTCAAATTTCATTTGAACACATGGTACCTGAGAGCAGAATTAAATTGCATTGCAAAAACATGTGGGAGGAATATTTTGAAAAAAAATCTATGTTCGGGAGAGCATAATTATTTGTAAAGTTATTCAGGTAAAGAGAAATGAGTCTTGTTTTGGATTTGTTGCATGTTTTGGATAATAGCAAAACCTCGGGAGGTCATGTAAAAGAAACAATAGTTGAAAATTTGCAAGATGCATTGAACCTTATTGATACCACAAGTCGAGGAGCCGATTCAAGTGTTGCATGTGGAGTGTTGATGACTACGATTTCTAGTAAGAGGTTGGCACATAAAAGACAAGTTACAACAATTTCTGAATTACTACATATATCTAGAAAAAATGTTTCAATATATATTAGGAGGAGAAATATGTTAGATGAAAACATTGAAATGAATTGGGTAAATATTTGTAGACTTCCTCGAAAACACAAAATTTCTTAAGATGTAAGAAGACTGGTCATTGAATATTGGGCCAGCCACTCCCATGTTTCTTCCAATAGAAGGGACACTATACAGATGAAAGATGAAGAGACCATTATGAAGATTTCACAACCAAAACATTTTTGTAGATACTTCACACAAAGTGAACTATTTGAAGCATTCAAGGAAGAATTTTCAGATGTGAAAATATGTCAGATAATGTTTGAGAGGTTGTGCCCTTGCTTTGTACACATAAATAGTGTACATGAAACTTATTGTTGTCGAAATCATGTTGATTTTCATATATACTTATAGTCATATAAAAAAGCTATGGCAATACTTAATCCAGATATGGTCATCCCTGGAAGTACAATACAATTTGTGAAATCAGTTTTATGTGTTAAATCAAAAGATTTAGATGCTTCAATGTACAGTGTATAAAAAGTGCATGCACTGATTGTGGAGATTTCCAAACATTTCCATTATAAATTGAGAATATTGATGTTTCAATGCCAGTTTTGTGGAAGAGATTTCAATATGAGACATATCAAACTAAGCCAGGAGATGAATCCAAAAAAAATGCATTGAAGGATAGTGAATTGCCCTACCTTGAATTTATGAACAGATTTCGTACTATGATTTATCCTCATATCCAACATTGTCATGGTGCACGATAGCAAGCTAAACAATTTTGTGATTCCGAAAATTGTTTTCCACATGGTTGTATAGTTTTTTATTCCTCCTAATATAACTAGTTGTTTAGTTATTGTCTTTTTTGTTGTTTCACACAAGACCTTGAACTTCCCAAATCAACCCATACCTTTATTAAAATAAAAAAATTGAATTTACCCCACAACCACCTTTATCAACCCACCTCAACTTAACTAAGTAAATATCTCATGAAATTTGATGCTCTATAGGTTACTATTTAAGAGTATTTCCTAAGAAAAAATTAGACATTCAAAATTCCATATGTCTTCTCTCATTATAGAGCATTAAATAAATGCTTGATAGTGAAACATTTTTATTTGGCAAACTAATAGAATATCAAAATCACATATATCGTTATATAGTCCTTATTTGTCTTCACGAATTTGTACATGTTTGGGTAGTTGACCTAGGAGAACATGTTTTCAAATACAATGAAAACCCTTTCATTGTATTCTTATTTTCTATGAGTAATCAAATCAATGAGAGGAATAGGACAAATCAAGGTTAATTAGGTGATAAAACAAGTTGAAGAATTTTTTTTGCAAGGACAAAATGAATTGAAAAGAAGTTATATTAAATCATAGTAGGGAGTCTCCATATGCTTTTTTTTCATTAATGGCATTGATTCTTTTCTCAACAAATTGTGTATCTTCATTTCTTATTTAGTTTGTGTGCTTTAGTATTTAACAATAATAAAAATAAAAGTGAATAGATTTACAACATTAATTATTCTAGGTTAAATGTTAGAGCTATAGTACTTGCACAATCTAAAAAATAACTTTAAATTTGATTATGTATGATTTTTTTACATCAATATTTTAGATCATACTTCATAAGTTACAATGAAAAGAATGAGTTTGTCTATTATTATATATTTATGCAAAAAAAAAACAATAAACTAGAAAATAAAAGAAAAATCAAAATCTAATTTAAAAAATAATAATAATTACTCATTAAAAGAGTCAAAGAGGTCATGAATTGTTAACCTAGATTTCCTTAGAAAACAATAAGACTATATTGATACTATAATATTAAATGAGGATACGATAATATAAGGTAATCATGAATAATATAAAAATAGTATAAATTAATTTCTAATTTTAAAGAAACAAATTTAATTAGATTTTTATTTATATATTAAAAACATTATTCAAACTTTAAAATATTAAATAGATAAGGATTCTAGGTAATAATTAGGGAGGAAGAAGAAAATAATAGGAACATGAAGAAATAATATTTATATTGAAGTAATTTATGAGATGGGTAATATTAAAATTATAATGATTAAATTTCATAATAAAGAAATATTTATGTTTTAATTAGCATACCAATGATTTAGTTAAGTTTTATTTTTTCTATTAAGTTTTATTAATTCTTTTTGTCTATCATAATAAAATTTCAATTGTTGAAAAATGTATAAATACTAATGTTTTTTTTTAGGCAAAAGTGGCAAGCCACTGATAAATATATTAATAAGATAATTGATTCAAGAGCTCAATACGGAAAGAATCGGGAAGAAAACCCTATATCCTTGCTCATATACAATGAACAAAGAGGAAAAGAGGCTATGAGAAGGAACCCTGCAAAGATCCAAAGAGAGAGATAGAACCTACCCATAGTACAAGCCGCATAGAGGCCAAACTACGAGTAGCGAGTTGGGACAAGTCCAAAAGAAACTTTAAAAACTAGCCCCATAACTAGTTATCATGAAAACTTGGAAAGCGGAATTCTAGTTGTCGGAACACTGTAGAGCTGCGACGACCGGTTATCGGTTATTTTATACCCAAACTTTGATACCGTTATGTTGTCCTCTTAAATGGTTCATAAAAGAGTCTCCATTACTGGTACTACCTGACTGATTAACAAGATGTATCCGCTACCGATTCTGTTATACTGGTGAAAATAAAAGAATAGACCAACACCAGTATAAACAAGAAGCAGTCAAAGAATTTCAAGTCATGTCGGTTGCCGACACATTTCCTTACACATCAGAATGGAGCATATTCAAAGAAGCAAAAAAAAGAACCAGAATTATTTTACTCATCCATGGCTACATCACCCTGGGTTTGAATTTCAGGGGCATCGAAGGCTGGAATATTTACCTCCCATTGCACTGGTACTGCATCTTCTTGAGGGCGATGAAGGACCTCCCAGATATTGACCTCCATGTGTTGTTGCAGTCTGGCATCTCTCGAAGGGATCGATGCGATCTTTTCCCACTCTTCGGCCACTTCAGGCTGAGAGGAGCTAGTCCATCCCAAGGTCTCATCCTACACCAGTGCGTTGAGGTCTGACACCCTATCTAAAGTCCGTCCCCTTTCCACCAGTTGCGAAATTGGTAGAATGGGATCAGCAGTTTCTATTTCCAATATCACCATGAGAGCCCCAACTTTGATTCTGACTCTATGCACAATATGCTCATCCAATTGTTTGCCAAATTGCTTGAGGCCACTCTTCACATGGTGGAAGTTTTGTCATTCGAGGGCATGCTTGATTCGGTCATAAAGCACCATGTAAGCATGGCTAGATTGGATAAAATATCATGGAAATAGGCCCCCAAGGAGAGCTAACCCCTACCATAGATTATAATTACGTAGGGCTTCATGGAATGAGATAGGTGCAAGCACGTCCTATCTTACCAACTTAAAAAACACTAGTTCAAGCAGAGGGATCGATTGCAAGAGGTCCAGAGTGTTGGACAGGAAACCCGAGGAGTTGATAGGGAAAGAGAATTCTTTTGGCTTGAGGGGACAAAATCTCCTCGCCAATGAAATCTTTGACTACTCTTCTTAGTTGTGGGTTGTGCAGAAGAAATAGTTGGTCAAGGTCCCTGTCATTGATGTGTCCACGGAAAGTCATCGAGGGTTCTGAAATTTGCATTGGAACATGGTCGTTCCATGGCATGTACTCCCAATGCATTTTCCTGCACCCTTCACAAGAGTCGTTCTCCATATTGTAGAACACTGAGATACTTCAAAAATCAAAAAATTCAAAAACTTCCGCTGAGAACTGTGTATATAAAAATAGGCAAGTTTCCATTTATAAACAAAAATTAACATCTCGAAATGCAATAATTAATTGGATTTTAAAGACGAGTTTGTGATTTCTTGCATTAACTTGTGGCCGTCATTCAGTTAGGAGGATGTGTGAGAGGCCAAAATCTGTTTTGCCTCATGTGAAGTGACATCATGAAAATCTCAGAGTACTCACACTAATCTTTCATTCATACCATCCGCATACTACATTTAAATGCATAAATGCAAGTGTCTTGTCAGTCATCCTATTCATAGGCTTCAAGTTAAATGCAAACATGCAAGTACTTATTAAGTTGTAATTTGTGATTTGAGTGTTGTACTTTCTTTTTGTACCAATTCAAGCAATTTGGGAAAAGAAAATAGTTTGGTGGGAGATGCAACCGACTCATCTGAGATGCCATCGCAGCCCATATTTACTAATTTGTTAGCAACATAGTTGCCCTCTCTTAATGTGTGGCTAACAATGTAATCTGAAAATGTGTCAAGTAAATCCAAGATATGCTTCAAAACATATGATAGTTTCCTAGTCTTACATCTTTTCGAGGTAATTGAATTGATAATAACTAATGAATCCCCTTCTATGTGTATGTTGGAGAAACCACATTTCCTTGCTAACACCAGGCTAGCTAGTAAGGCATTTGCCTCCGCCAAGTTATTTGTACCCGAAGGGATGGGAGAAGCTTGGAAAGCACACATTTTGCCAAATTTATCTCGAATGCAAACTCCAATCCCCGACTTCCCTGGGTTTCCATGAGAAGAGCCGTCAAAGTTGATCTTAAAGAAATTAGGTGCTGGGGGTACCCATTTTATGGAAGACCTATCTCTAACATGAGCTGATGCCCAATTCGGGGGAATCCCCTTTGGCAAAATAATACCATTCCATGATTTTGCAATTACCTTATCCCACTAGGTGAATGACTGAATGTCCTTAGAATTAGTGAGAGATGAACTTATAATTTATGCAATCGAATTTTCGAAATTGATCAGAACGTGATCCAGAGAAGAGGATGTTTTTCTGAAAATTCTTTTATTCCTCTCCCACCAAATGGCCCAAATGATGTGAGCAGGAGCAGATTTCCAAATGCCGATGAGAGCATGTTGCAAATCCAAAAAAGAAACAATATTAACTAATAGGAAAAAATATGCAATAAAGGTATTGAATTATTAGTGAATGTAGACCCAAAAAAAAAAAAAATCTACAATATTAATCAATATGTTGCCAAAGTTGAAGGAAATGTTAAGATAATCATAACATATTAAATAATAAAATATAATAATGATAGATCATTATATATGATCTAAAAATTTTGATGAAAAAAAGTTTATTATAAAATTTAAAAACACATTCAATATAGAATTATATAAATAGTAAAATGTAAAAACACTCTTATTCTTATTGTAGAATATATATATAATAAAATGTAAAAAATCTTATTCTTATTCTACAATATATATATACATATATATACATATATACATACATACTTATATATACATACATACATATATATGTATATTAATATATAAATACATACATACACACATACATACATACATACATACCAAAGGAATCAAATGATGGTAGCGAATGATGAATTATTAACATATCAAGATCTTGATCATTGACCTGCTCTTCAATGTCTGCCAATTGAAAATAAAAGCTTTTATAAATGCAAAACTCTCCTAACTTCAATGCTTAGTATTTTTTCCTTTGGCGAGCCACGACATTCCGAAGCTCCACTAAAACATATAAAAAAAATATTCAAATCATCTGGAAAGACTTAAATCTTTTAACTTTGATGAACCACGACCCCCTGTGGCTCCACAATAACATATAGAGTATTATGCTAGATCTATGATTTGGACGCATTGACTCTACACCAGATTAGAACCTTACAAATCTCGAGCCACTCTCCTACTATGAATTGATTTTTCTTCTCCTTTTAATATTTAACTGTTTACAAGCATCTGATAACAGTTTACCAATGAATATTATATTGTAGAAGGGATTATAGTATAAGTCAAAGATTGAAGCAACCAATTAAATTACTTAGGAACAAACATCCAAAATAAGTCTCAATAATATAGTTATGGTTATACAATAATTATAAATATAAAGCTAATTTTTTTAAGTTAAGATTTATATTATAATGTTAAAATTAGTATATAAAAATCTAATAAAGAGAAAATATTTAACATTTTATTTAAAGTTGAATGTTGATTGATAAATTTTTTGAAGTAAAAGCATCTCAAAATCTATAGATAGTCTAGACATTCATTTATGCATATGAAAATTGGAAGATTGATTTCTATGCAATATTCAATTGTCCTCACAAACATGTGTCAATTTTGTGTCTATAAACTAATTATGTGAATCCAAATGTGACCATCATAATCTATATGTTCTACCCTGTGAATTTCAGAAATAACAGATTTCTAAATAACAATATTTTCTACCAAACTCTTAGGGGTTTTCTTTTAAGGGGATGGTATTGAAAAATACAATAACAAAATTTAACCATGCACATATATGTTTGAATAATTACTAAAAATTGCTATGTGATTAATATGTAGCAAGAGTCACTAGAGGAATAATTTTATTGTTGAATTCCTCGTGATCTCTTCTTTGAAGAAATATTAAAATTGAACTCAATAAATACTTTTCAATAAAAAAATGTCACTTCAAATTGTAAGGATTTGAGCAAAGTCATGGTTGGACCAAAGTGTAAGATGAGACCATGGGTTAAATGTTCAATTTTTATTTTGAAATTGGAACAAGATTGTGGCAATAAGGGCAATGTCAAACATGTGGGCATGAATTGAGTACTCAATCAAGTTGGATCAATATGTGATAGGATTGGATTGGATAACTGATTAAACTAGTTGGACAAAACCACTAGACTAGAATTACATAACTTATAAAACAAGATAAAAAATGCATTAAATATATATTTTTCATAATTATTCTATTTTTTTAAATTATTAACAACATTTTCTATTAATTAATAAGTACTAAAAATGTACTATTTCTAATTATATAAAAGTATAATGATACTACTCAAAACTTAATTAAAAATGCATTAAATATATACCTTTCACCATTATTTTATTTATTTATTATTAATAACAATAATTCCTATCAATTAATAAGTAATAATACTTCCAAAGAAAATAGTTTGGTAATTCGGTGACATTAAAAACAGGGTGATTTAGTGCATGCATAAGAAGGGTCAAAATAATTGGTGAACGTGAAAATAGAAATGCCAATATCTTTTTTAATAATTGCATACACTAATATGTGCATGCAGTACACTGCGCAACTCCTCTGTTTCTCGACGAATACCTTCAAGCTCTTCTTTATGGTCTCCAGAAAAAAAACTCCTTCATAATGCAATTTGCAAATAAAATATAAAGACGTGTATATATGTGCATGTAGTTTATCATAAGCGAAACTACGTAACTAGATAATTAAAAGTAGAAATATATTAATAATATAATAACAATAAAATTAAAATTGAAGAGTTAGTAACTAGCATTGTATATTTGCTTATTTACAAAATCAAGTCAGCCGAATAAACTGTTTGGTATTTCTAAATCAGACAGGCAACCTATAATGAATGAACGCTGCTGGGGCAAAGGCCCTCAATTTTTATTTCGTCACATCTATTTTGAAGTATCAAACATTAAAACGTAAACTGCTTGGATAAAAACAAGCAGACCCACGTCTGAAAAACTGACTACTTGGTGTAACTCATTCAATTAATGGTTGTCAGTGTACCAGCAAACCCTATCAAAGTCATTTACAAACTATAAAAACTGTAAAAACATATATATTGTGTAAATTTTCTTAACGACGCGGTTCCAATATGGAATATTTTAAGAGAAATTTGAGGAAAGATTTCTTTTACAGAGAATAATTTGCAGACCAGAAATAATATTAAAAGTCAAAGAAACCAACAAGAAATAAATCAATCAGATACCCACTCGCATGCAAAACTGTAAAACAAGTGATTGCTCCATGGATTATCGTATGGATAGCTTCCTTCATTTTGGCTTGCGTCTTAACTGTTTCGTGAGGAAGAGGCTGGAGCTCCAACACTATTTTGGCTAAATCATTCATGGACTTGAGAAGCATCACGCACTCTTTCTTGTTTCTTTTTTTTGTCTCCATCTTTTCTAGAACTGAGGCCACCAGTACGAGACCAACTGCCGCCCAATGACATTTTCCAATAACTTCTAACACTTCTATACCTACTTTTATGTTTTTCTCACAAAAGATCGATACCTGTCCAATACATAACAAGAAGCAAGAAATAAAAAATTATTTTGAATCATCTAGTTGCTAAAGAGCCTTCTATGGCTATCCAAACCGAAGAATTAAAAAAAAAACAGCAGATTAGATAATTTCTTCATCACTTATCTAATCAGAAATCAAGATAAATAAAACATTATAATTCTACCTCAATAAATAAATAATAAATATGATGTTGAGAAATTACAATTCCAACACAAACGACAAAGTACACCAGGACATATGTATACTAGCTAAGCCACAATTACTGCTTCTTTCTAACAATATGTTTGATAGAGTAATATGTCAACTATAATCAGTAAGATCATCCAAATTAAGGTTAATAAGCACTTCCACTATAATTTACCTATGATAGTAAATAAATCTACTCTTATCAACATTAACATAAGATTAAACACTGCGATTACCTCATAAAAAACTATGAAGGATAGTTGATACATAGAACTGGAGAAGAAATTGAGATAAGCAAGTCCATCAGGATTGTCAATGAAAATAAGGGATTATGTTTAGAAACCGAATGAAATATCACTAAATTGTATCAGAAACCAAATGTTTATAACATCTCTAAAAAAATATATTAATATTTGCTTCTACCTTCTCGCCAACTAATTTGATCGTATTCCCACATTTGTCTAAGATTCTCAAATGCTTGTTCTCGGAAAACTTCTCCTTCTTTGTCTCCTGCAACAATACAAGTCTTGTAAAGTATTCCTTAAAAGTGCAGCTAATAAAAATCATTCAGACACAGAAAATCATTGAAATAGAGCGAGTCATACTGTACTCTCTTTTTCTCGGAGTAAAAATTCATCAATGGCCTCGATTATTTGGGTGAGATCAGGATCTAGCAACTTTTCCTCTTTTTCAAGCGTTTTACGAATGAAAACAAATAATTCATTTTGCGATTCCAGGACAGCATTTTGCGATTACGGCGACTGCAAGTGCGTTTCCATTTTCTCGACTTTATGGACTTTACTTCAGTTTACAACTCACCGGCTCTTAGGAAATATAAAGAGGAGACGAAAGAATAAAGTCGTCGCTTCAGAGTGGATTGGCATTGAGCTGTATAGCCAAAAGGCGACCATTCATTTATGAGTGGATGGGAAGGGTTGAACGCATCAAAGGGCTGTGAAAGGTCTGTTGGGAGTATCAGATAGAGGTCCCTCCATACATTTACAAAAGCTATTGTTGACAAGGACACAAGCAAAAATATTATAAATGATATCATTACTATTGACAAGGACACAATTTGTAATATTGAATACTCCGCGGAATTTTGAATACCGATTACAAGAGTTGTTTTTTATTAAGGATAAAACAGGTTTTGAGGGGGATCCAAAACCTCATACAATAGGTTTTGAAAGGACCTGAAACCCTCCAATTTTACCAAGATTTGGAATCCACATAACAACGCTGCCAAGAGGTACAATCATAGAAAATCAGCAGCCCAACGATAGAAAAAAGGTCAAAACCTTACACCTTCAAAGCCAAATAAAGATTAAGCAAGAGAGTCCAAGGGTTTTATCAAGGCAAACTTAACCTTCAACATATACCAGGGAAATTGAACCTTTGCACAGAAAGATCCCAAAACCAAAAGAACTAGATCTATGAAAAATAATCTTAATGGGATAATCTAGAAATAGGGGGTTTTGGAAGGCTCCCCAAAAACTTCAAACAAGGGTTTTCCCAGGGTCTCTTAACCTGTAACATAGTCTTCAGGCCACCAAAATCAAAACCCGATACTAACCAAAAACAGCTGGCCAAACTGGCCCATGAAAACTACTAGTATCTAGTCTGCTCATGGGTTTTACAAGGCTCTCACAACCTGAACCGGGAACCAAAAAGATAACCACTAAGAAAAAAATAGAAATTGAGGGGTTTTGAAAGGATCCCCTAACCTTCTAGTTGGGTTGTACCATGGCTCCCAAAATCAATAGGATAAAGCTAGCAACCACACAACATCTGATCAAAATCCACCTTCCAACAAAGCACCTTTTCACCTTAATAGGACAAGGAACCACCTTAATAGGAGCTGAAAAGATAGAGACCATCAGTAGAGAGCATAAAGCTTCAAGCCACAAAATAGAGTCAAACAACCAATTAACCAACCCACAATGCTTAGCTGGACAAATAGGTTTTGAAAAGGCTCCAAAAATCTTAAGCTAAAAAAGAGGCCTAGTCCAAACAAATTCCAAGCAAATGAACTCCATCAATATCTCCACATCTATAGGAGGGAAGGGACAAAACCCCAATAGCAAGGAAAGAGTAACAATCACACACCCAGCCTAAAAAAATAGGGTATGCAAAACCCCTAACAGGAGCCATCCCACAAAATCCAGCCCACAACTCTCCCCCCAATAGAAGAATGGTCCACCTAAATAGGACAGACTGAGAGAAGAGGAAAGATGGCAACCTGAGAGTCACCAAATAACCTCTTGAAAGAAATAGGAAAATAAAAACACCCACAATCATCAAGAGGAAACCCTGAAAGGAAAAACAACAAAGACAAGAAGACCTCCCACAGAGAAGCCCCCATTAACCAAACCTTAGGGACCATCGGATCCAGCTGACAAACCAAGAACCCCACTAAAAGAAGGCCCAAAGAAGAGCTAGAGTAGGGTCACCAAACAGGAGAAGAGGGGAAGTTGAGCGGAAGCCAAAAAGGCTCAGCCACAACCCACCAAAAATCCCATCTAACCAGAGTCTATAGAATCCATACTAAAGAATCCCTGATCCAATAAAAAATCTCCACATCTACCCTCAGAGTCCACTAAACCCACCATAGGCTGCATGTACACTCGCTGCAAAGAAAATGAACAAAGACCAATGAGGAAGGAATGGGATCCACCACCAAAGAGGGGCCCAGAAGATCTGGTTCCCCAATAGGGTTGTCCTCATCCGCATCTCCCGCAACCGCACCAACTCTCCCACCATTCTCCTAGCTCTTGCACCTTCTGCCTCTCGCAACCTCATCAAGACAAAAGTTGTCTAGAACAAGAGGTGGTAGGAGAAGATCATCAGCTTCATCATCTATACAAATACCTCCCTCTTCATCAATGCCATTTGCATCTTCATCTTCTACACCATCACCTTCCTTTACAGAAATTCTCACGCCTCCCTTTCCTGCACCTCTCGCTCTTCCTACTCTCGCCATTTAGAAAAACTAGATTATAGGAGTTGTTACATAGCAACAAAATACTTTAATTTGAGGAAGTTTTACCTTTATTTTGATGCCTAAATGTCATCACATGCACTTGATCAACTCATAACCTAAATAGAAAGTCAACAATTCAAAATGTAGATATTTGCACATCGAGTTGTAAGCAATACATTCTCACCACTATATCTTTTAATTCCTATACATTCTATCAAAGGATTGTAAATAGTTGATTAAAATAATGCTATATTTTTATTTTATATTTTAAATTTTATAATTGTGTTTTGGGTTGATTTTGGGGCATTTTTGATAGATTAGGTTTTATTCTTCGTGACAATATAATTAAAAGATGATTTTTGGTTTATATGTATACTTATTCATCATGTTATAATCTACTTAATGTATAGGAAATAATTTTGATTATACTACAACCTATAATAAAAGATTTCGAAATTGACCCTAGGGTGTACACCAGTTGGTCAAGCCATTGAAAGACATGGGCGATTGAAGTAGGCTCAAACTTCTTCCAAATGAAAAAGCCAATTTAACCAACCATGCCACAGTTGGTCTCCTGTGGATTATCGTGTTACCCAAAGGATTAGTCTCACCTTACCTTGAATAACTCGACAATAGAGTCATAGGCCAAGTCACTGGGACACATTTGAGATAACAAAAAAAATAAAGGATTTGGCAATTGTGCATTACATTAAAGCATTTTATTAGGACAATCAAAGACCACAACATGGATATTTAAACACAACTCATCCATTAAATACTTTCACACTTAGTTAAACTTGTTTTGACTTAAGTTTAGAAGATAATTTATATTAGGGCTTCCTTGAACCTCATCTAATGCTTTAGAAGAGATTGAAGCAAATCAAATTAAGAGATGAATTCGTGATGTCACCACTTCATATGAATAGAATCACATTAAGGATTAAAAAAAAAGATGACTATCAAAACATCTAGATTGTTCTTATTTCAAGGAACCAACAATAGTGAAAAATATTAGAAGTGAATGATTATTTTCAAGCCAATCTCTAGATCAAGGGTTGCCTCTTACCTACTCTAAATTAACTCTAATAACACTAAGAAAAGGTGGAAAGAGGGAAATGTTGAAAGTAAAATACCAAAAGAATAAAAGGCCATAAGCCAAGAGTAGAAACCTACCATTATCTAATAATAAGAGCTTAACAACTTCCCTTGCTATAATCAACAAGAAGAAATATAAATATAACATCTTGGCTTGAACAGACATGAAATTTAAAACATTGATATGATATCCTATTTGTTTATTATGTTCACTAACCAATTAAATGTTACATGAATATAGATCTCATATAAACATTGTATGAGTTTGCCTTGGGACCAAACAAAGAAATTATTAGAGGTAGAAAAATACACATCCCAAGCTCCATAGTTTAGTGACATACATAATGTACCTCAAGGATAGGATCACCACAATAATATGAGTATTTATAGAATATTACATCAGTTGCTAGCTCTATATTTTACATATTTATTACAATAGAGGAGGAGAGGGGACAACAAAAATAGAGGAAGAAAAGAAGAGGATTGGAGATAATTACAAGGTTTTCAATCTTTAACAAAATATTATCTTTTAAATGATTTTAACTAACAATAAAAAATATATATATATCTCAAAGATAATATATATAAAATATGTTGAGACATATCCTTCTTAGGGGATCTGTTTTTAAAATCAATTTCTCATGTTTAAGATGATAATATAAATAAATAGTATTACTTGATCAGTAAAAAAACCCCTCTATTATTTTATTAGGACATTTTATAACTACCTTTAGATTATCCATACTGCAAGATTATATATATATGTACTTATTATTTGAAACATACCTATTTTACAAAGTTGTCCTTGCCATAGGTACAATTTTTTTCATTTGAGTTGGTACTCTTGTAGTTTTATTCATGTCTCTCTCTATAGTATTCTAATTTTATTTTCCTATATTTAATGTTGAGAAGCACTTCAATTGCTAACCTTTGGTACTACTTTCTTATTTTTTAATTGTTATTCACTTTTGACTTATAAGAAATGCACATTAGCATGAATCTTGATGTCTTCAAAATAATTTTATGTATAAATCAAGATATATCCTTCTTGAGACATCTATTTTTAAAATCAATTTTGTCACATTTAATATGACAATATATGTCTCAAGAGAAATATTCTTGACCTAATTTATATATATTATTTAAAAAAAATATATGTTAATAACATCTATAAAGCAACATGTTATTAAAATTTATATTAAAAATATAAAATAAATATAAACAAAATTTGAAGACTAAAAGCTTTTTAAACTAAAAAATATTTTTCTTTTACCACGTAACATTCAAAATTATGTTTTTAAAGAGTTGGCATTATAAATTAAAAAGAACTAGATAAATTTGAGCTTTGAAACTTGACATGTACAAGATACTTTCACAATATTTTTTAAGAAAATGTACTTGCCTTTCTTGTCCTTTCCACTCCTTGTTGGTTAAGACGACGAGATTTCAAAAATACTGTTGGTGCTTCCTACCACTGGATTTCACAAGCTCGTCACTTTTTGAACCTGGTTTTCTCTTTTGCGAATATGGGTGGCGATTTGATTCATATTGAACTCCATATTTTGTATGAATTTAATAGTAGTGGGGAGCATTGGGACAAGGTGATCTAAGGGAATCTAGATAATTATTTTGAAGGGATGACTAGACATGAGCCTAAGCTCTTTATTGATTTTGTTAATGCTTGGGGCAATGGGAACATGAAGATAGGCAGGGTAACCTTCAAGGTTTTAGTAGAATATATTGTGAAGGTTACAAGGTGGGCCCTTGATGGTGTGTTGTTTCACACAAAACCAAAAGGGAACTACAAGGGTGACTTTAACCAGTTTTTTCAATTCGGTGAAGGAGTTTCCAAGATTGAAAGTGGTTACAATAGGGAGGATCATTCACAAAATTTGGAAGGATGCAAATCTCCTCATAATCAAGTACTTCATCTGAAACAATATAAACAAAAGCTTCCATATGTAGATTTTTCCCATGCTAAATCATCTCAAGTATGGTGATAGAATAAATTTCCCTTTCTGGATCATTTCTTCTTTCTCCCAATATGTTTATCAAGCCATTGAAAAGGGTAAACCTCCACTCCACCAAGGTCTCATCCTGAGAATGTATAGCTTCCACTTGGGTTTATTCCCCTCGGCTGGGGTCCCTTCTATTGTGGTTTGGTCTACCTATTATCCCAATTTGATTGATGATCTTATTATCACCCACTTTAATTCTAGGGAACCAATTTTGACTCCCTCTAGTTTTAAAAAGCCTACTAGGAAAACAACTTCTAGAATGGCCAAATTTAAAGCCATTTCTACCCAAAAATGATTAGAATATGGGTTTCCAATCTAAGCTTCAACAAGAAATGGTTAACAAGTTTGTTGATGATTTTGGCTCTTAATCTCAATCCTCAAATGATTTACACTCCTTGGAAACTACAAGATCATACTAGTCCCCTACTAAAACTAGAGGAAACCCTATCCCTTCCCCTCAAAACCCTCCTATCCGTAATCACTCCAGCATGCAGCGTACTATTTTAGCTTTGACAGAAATTGTGAAATACCTACACAATGAAGTTCAAAGATAGGAAGAGCTAATCAAATGGCTCTTCAAACAAATGAATGTGGCAATCAAGAAGATCAATCAACTGTAGGTAGCAACTGAGGCTTAGGGTAGGGCTAACACTTTGGCTAAAGAGTTGGACAATGATAGGGTATCAAAAAATGCCAATGATCTAATGGATATAATAGGGCAATGGGAAACGTTGGGCATAAATATTGCTAACATGGATTCCCAGATCAAGAATATGGGTAGTAAGAACAAGTTGGAAGAGATCAAGAAAACCCAGAAGGCCCTTGAAAAGAAAATTGAGAAGGCTATCCATGAGGAGATGGAAAGGAGAAAGGAAAGAAAGAGAAGATGCATGGACTCCCCAGCCATAGGCTCTAACCCCATCACTACGTTGGTCAAGGCCACCTCTAAGTCTGCAATGGTTTCCTCTAGTTTGGTTCTAGATTGAGAAAAAAAAATTCTTATTATAATAAATTTATTAGTTTGTATAATAATTGGCAGGACAAGAGTACCCCGATGCAGTGGACCATCACTTTGTGTCTATGTTGGGTGGCTATTTTGATTTTTTGGTGGTCTTTTTTCTTTTTTCTTTGCTAATTTTTTAGTTTAGCTACTAGTTCTCTATTCTCCTTGTTGGGTTTTTGCTGTGTTTTGGTGGGGGGAATTTGTGTTGGTTGCATGTCCCTCATTTGTGTTGGTGTCACTCTACAATAATGTAATGGTATGAGCCTCTCCTTTCATTAATCAAAATATTTTCTAAGAAAACCTTATATATAAAGGATTTAAGCATTTTAGGATTAATAAAATTCTCAAGTCCATAGTGTATTATCCTTTTTTATTCAAATAAATATTGTTATTGCTAAAATGAAAAATACATCATTTCAAAATTACAAATTTAAAAGTTCAATTCTAGCTAAGTTGGTACATCACAAAATTTTCATATTTCAATTGGCCATCTCATAAAAATCTTTTTTAAAATTTTGACATAGGTACTACAACTAGAACATTCATCATCAATAAATCTCTACTCTAATCAAACCAAGTTATTTTTTTTGAAGTAGTTTGCCAAGCTCTCCCAATTGAGTTGCAGGTGACAGATCCACAAGCCTTAAAATATGTAGCAAGAAGAATCTTATATTTCTAGCCAACCAAATCCAAAGAGTGACCAAAAATAACATTTTGAATTTGGTTTCCAAGAAGGTTCTTTCGAAGAACATCATCATCCAATGCTCTTACAATCCATTTTGTAGCAACACAAATGCCCAGAGTATAGTGGTCAATCATACCCAACCCTCCTTTATCTTTTGGTTGGATGCAATGTGACTATGAATAAGTAGGGAAACATTTTCTATTACCCAATTTATCCACAAGAAAGTTTCTAATAAACTGGATTAGCTAATTATAGTGACCCTAAGAAGGAAACCAACAACAAGAGATGTAAACATGACTTGCTAAAAGAATTTTTTTGGCAACTTGGATTCTATAAACCATTGAAAGAAAATTGTTGGTTTAATTCAAAAGTTTACTTTAATTTTTTCGTAGGAAATAGTTCAAAATCTCTTGAAACAAGACTCCAATACCAAAGGGGATCTCTAGGTATCCTCTAATATTGTCATGCTTCATCTCACACCATTCAATAGGGATCCAAGATAGTTGATAGTTAGTGCCATGCATAATGTATTTAGTTTTATATAGCTAATTTAGAACTTAAAATATTATCAAATAGGTCTAAAATATCTAAAGTATGAGTCAATGCCTTCTCCAAAATTTGTATGAACAACATAATTTCATCTATAAAATGTGAGTTAGGGGCTATAGTATTTCCTGGAAGTGAGATACCTTGAATAAGCTTATTTGAGAGAGTATGTTGAAAATGATAGCCAAGAGAACCTATTGCAAGGACATAAAGAAATGAAGCAAGGGGATAGCCTTAAATCAATTTTTCTAAGGTAAAGGAAGGAGATAGAACACCATTAATAGACACTAGAATTCACATCCTTGAATAACATGTTGATTTGGTCATATATTTTTGGTCTAAAACCAGCACAATTTAACATTTGTGATCATAATAATTGTCAAAGTCAAACTTTATAATTAAAGCATCTTGAGAAAATTTTGAAGCCCATTCAATTCTTTCCAAAGCAAAATCCAAATTGTCCAAGATAAATTTTCCTCCCAAGAACCCAGTTTTCTCAAGATGCACAATCATTTGGGTGATGTGCATAATTATTCATGCCAATATTTTAGCTATTATTTTATAAGAAGTATTAAGGAGGGTAATTGGTCTCCATCCATTAATGATGTCTTCCTATTTTCCCGTGGAAATAAGATTAATCATCCCTTGGTTAATCACATTTAACAATGTTCTAGATTCAATTTTCTCAAAGTAAACATTAGAGAAGGCTTCACGAATATGTGGCTACAAAATTCTATTAAATTCCACTAGACTCTCATAGATTCCATGGCTTTTTTCTAAAGACATATAATGAAGGGAAACATCAATTTTTTCTATGGAGAAGAGGTGGTCAAGAAGCTTGTTGTATTCAGGGTCTATTTTCTTATAAATATATTCAATGATACTTTTTTCAAGAATGTTGAGGAGAATGTCATCAGTTGAGTCATTAGTAAAAAGGTTTTTGAATTGGTTATAAAAGAGAATTATAATGTTTGAATGGCTATTTTATTTAGGGAGCTATCAACAAATTTAATCACATTGTGTTTGTGAAAAATAGTAAAAAAAAATTAGGCTCATGGTCACCATCATTAATTTACTAAATTTTGACATGAATTTGAGCACCTTTGCCTTTCTACATAGTCATTTCTTGAATAATGTTTTCAACATTGGCTACAAAATATTGTAACAAGGTATTGCAATGATTATAGACCAGTTGTTATTGACCATATTCAAGTTTATTTTTAAGAGATTTCACAGGCTTGTGATGTTTAGTAGAAACTATCTATCCATAGGCATGAAGGAAGGCAGTATAACAATGAGTATCTCTCTCCCCCCAACTAATCCAACTATTTTGTTGTGGTTTTGGCTCAGTGTTGCAAATAGCCACAAGGCCATCAACTCAATCTTGATTTTTGAGATGAGAGACGTTCAACTTGTAAGGAAAGCCAAGTTGAATTCAAGAGAGAGTTGCAAAGATGGGAAGTTGGTAAAAGAGAGTGGCTAAAAGGTCAAAAAAAATAAGTCTATCAAGCGAAGGAAGAATGTGGCAATTGGGATATATATAAAAATAGTCTCCTAAGGTTCATTATTTGTAGTTATTTCATTTGAATTAATAAAGAATTTGAAGGTTAATTTTACCCATGAGAGGCTTATACACAGTAAGGTCATTTCAAGCTACCATCCACGCTTCAAATTTAGACATAGACAACTAAGAAATTTCATCCCAACTATAGTCAAAAGATTGTTGCACCATGTTGAAATATCCTCCCAAAACATATTCTACATTAGGAAGACTACTACAAAGCCATTACCAAATAACAATTCTCCCAATCAGAGAATTAGGAGCATAATTCAAGGAAAACCTACCATCATATCATCAATTAAAGTAGTAGACCTAAAACAAAAGGTTGTTAGTATTTTATCCAATAGCCACTATATGTTTATCTATCCATGGAGAAAGACCCAAAATAACACCACCACCACCATTACCATGGGTTGTAAGGGGAAATTGTGCATCCATCCAAAAGGAAACAAGGGTAGCATCAAACCCAACTAAACAAACTTTCACTTATTGTAATATTAGGAAATTAGTTTGTTTAAACTAAATAGAATGTTTTATATGATATTTACAATTAGGAAAGGTCAATCTTTACACGCACATCATTGAAAAGAGTCTAGAAGGGTTTTCTTACTACATTAAACTGTGTTAAATTAATTCATTGATATGCAAATTTGGGCATCTATAGAAGGATCTTGTTCAATAGACTCCATGGGGGAATATTCACCAAAAGGCTCTTGGGAAGGAAGTCGAGTCTCATTCTAAATAGGGCTGATAGCTTGAGGTGGCAAGTTTTTTCTAATAGATATACATTTTTCAATATTAGGGGTCTCCTTCATCTTTTCGGGGCCCTTGGCTATGCTCTACTAGTTGTGTCTTAAAATGACTTGTTTTCAAAATAGAGAGGTGGAGATTGGGTGAGGGCGGTGAGGAGGGTGAAGGTTGGGTGTTGTGTGGATGAAGGGTGTTGAGAAAATTTAGAGAAGAACAAATTGGATTCTATAGCTCATTATTAGAAGTTGGGAAAAAAAAAGAAGGTTATATGAAGGTTCTTGTGAAGCTTTAGGTTTACAAAAGGGGTAGTTGTGAATGAGGTGACATTCCCTATGACAGTAAAATAATGCATTCATATTGTGGAGGTAATTAATGCATTGATCAAATTCAAATCTAAGTGCTCCAAGTTTAATAGAGTTGGGGAGGGGTTGAGTTAAGTTCATTTCAATGTTGTCCCTAAAATGAGAGCGCATAATAGCCCTTTTATCAGAGTGTTCTTTCACAATATAACTTTGCCTAATTGAGTTGTTGTATCCTACAAGAAGGGAAGAAAGGATACATTGAGAAAATAAAACTCAACCCACATAGGATATTTTTATTTAGTAATGCCTTTTGGGTAAAAATGAAGTTCCTAAGCTTCAACATGACAAAATTGGTAGTACATAATCCAAGATTCGTAATGTAACACCATACAGTTATTGTGTGCATTAAAAAATGTACATGCTACATAAACCCTTAAAGGATTCAATACTCTAGCCCTTGAGTTCCCAATTATTGCATGTCCATTTTTAAAAAATCTTGTTCTAAAAAATAAAATAACTTTTTTCTCTCTACATTTGATAATAACTTCAACAATATCATTAAGGTAGCTCAAGAAATATTATTTTACCTTCTTTTGGGTTGTCCTGTGTGATAGTGCTTGTTGTAGGATGCATTGATGCAATAAAGGTGGAGACATCAATTACTATTGGGTTCTTGTTTCTAGTGTGAGAATCTCTAAATCTAACACCCATATTAAGCATGGTATTCTCTAGTTCAAAGGCGGGGTTAGATGAATACCACCCTTTATTTATTTCTTCCTCCGAAATTCCATGTTCCCATGATTTATTTGTCATTTTTTTGGTCTCAGTTTGGACTTTGTGTGGGCTCTAGAGGGAATTGATTGAGGTGGCTTTAGATATAGTGAATTTTCCAATTGTGATTTGAGCTAACAAAATTGGTAGAGGCACTATTAGGGTTTGTAAAAGTGACATAGTTTAGCTTTTGTACAAAATCACACATATTTTTCTAGTGCTAAGACATTGGTCCCAGTTCGAGCTCAAGTTTCAGTTTAATGTTTGGGTTCATAGGTTTGGCCACATATTTTTTAGGGGTTTTGGGTTTCTTAGCACAGAAACATATAAAAATAAAAAAAAGTATACATGTATTCAGCATTAGTTAAGTTCAAAATACACTACTATGCTAATTCTCAAATATCATAGCAAAAAATACTACCATATATCAAATGTTTAGTTCAAATAACATAGGAAAATATTAAATAGACCACCATATTACTATAAAAATAATAATGTCAAGCTATAGTAATTAGCCATCACTTATAAAATATCAGATGGGTCATAAAAATATCATCATCATTATTCATAAATTAGAAGAATCACAAATAGTGCCACTAGGAGTCGCACTAGCACTAGGACTAACACTAGCACTAGCAGCAGTACTATTATAGTCAGTGTGATGATCACTAGGTATCTCATGGTCATCATCAACTCTAAGGCCAGTAAGGTGGGAAACAAAATCATCCAACTTGATGTACTTTAGATAAGCATCCCAATACTTTGTTTCCCCTTCTTTTTAGGCATTTTCTTTGTATGCGAGGAGCCACAAGCTTGAATGTATATTGACCAAAACCTTTATCTTTTTGTATTGTAATCTATTGCACTTTTTTGAGTGGATGAATAATTATTTGTTCCAATTCCTCTCGGATGAAGATGAAGTAGCAACCTATCAAGATTTGAAAATTAGAGATTTAATAGTTATATTAAAAATTTAAATTTAAAATATAAGCAAGATAGAAGATTTCTTTTAATAACTAAGAATTTACTTGCAATAAAATATTGATGGTAGTAGGTTGTAGGTGTTGGGATACTTCTCCATAGGATTACCACCAACTATGAGCAAGAACCTTACTCTTGTCCTAAAGAGCTTCAAGACCAAAATCATTTGTGCTTGAAAAAGTCATGATTTCATCTGTCACCTTAAGTCGCAGGTCTTAGGAAAAGAGTTTACAAAGGGTTACCTTGTACCCTTAATAAAATTTAGGACCTCTATATGGGGCAGTTCTTGTGTCAGTAAGGAGATCTTTACTATAATATTTTGGGCTCAATGCAGATGCAATGAGATGCAATGGAGTGGTCATTTTGTTCCATCGCTTCATAATAGTTTGTTATATTTGTTTGAAGAATGGTTCTTCTAGATATTTCTCTTTAATATTTATGATGATTTTCATCTTCTTAATCATTGAGTCAATCCCATCATATACCTCGCCCAAACAAGGCCTATCCATGTCAGTGTAACAGATCATGCTCAATATAGGCTTAGTAAAATTTAGGAGGTAGTCAACACAACCCAACCAAGGGTAATTCAATATCATTTTTTAAATGTTTTTTGCCCTTGTAGTGTTTGGTTGCCTCCATATTCTCCAATTATGGCTTATTACCATTCTATTCTAGTGTCACACAAACCTTCAAAAGTTGTCTTAACACAAGTGTGTCTGAAGCAAAGTGGGTCCTAACAACCTGTTTCAAAAACAATACAAAAAAAATGTAAAATTAAAATTAAATTAAAAAATTTAGTAAACATATTTATTATTTAACTAAATTTAAAATTTAACTTACCTTCAATGGCTCCAATCTCAATTTTTTTGGAAATATTCCTTCCAAAATATGGTGGTTGGTGATAAACATTTGGATCTCCTCAACCTCAACATACACCTATTTGATTCAATCAAAATTTTCCCAATTTTTTGTAGCATTAGGTTGCGTGAGTGGACCAAACAACATGTCCAAAAAATGTGTTGATACTACTCCTCAATCAATAACCAAGCAACCCTATCATTTTTGGTATTGGTGCTACCGCTTGAACAACATTTTGAGGGCCAACTTCCTCACTGACTTAGTAAAGAATATTAACAATGAATGGACCATCCTCACTTTCCCTTCACAATCCATTGCTCTGAAAAATATTACCTCTTTAAGGGACACTACAATAACGTAGATCAATGGGTGATTTCTTACATCTTTCCATCCATAAGATATGATGGACACTCTTGTTTCAATCCATTAATCCTTGGTGGGTTCCACAGAGTCCTCTACATGTTTCACCTCTTTTTCTAATAAGGAAGTACACACCTTTTCGTTACCTAGGCCCTTGAACCCCTTTGGAGGATTTTAATCGATCTTAACCTTTTTTTCCAATAAGGTGAACAAACAACATTAAATGTCAATCCATTAACATAGATGCATCTAGCTATGTCTTGCTTGGCAATCTATCTACCCTAGTTGTTAAATGATGTTTCCTATGGTCCTTGTGCTCTCTTATGTGACATAATAGGTTTTTCTTGAGTTATAGACAAGAATGGATAGCCCTCTGCATGGTCAAAATTAAAAGGTGATAGAAAGGTCATTGTTCCTTTCTTAGTCCTACTCTTTACCAAACGATGAGAAGATTGTTTCTCAATTTCTTCATTATCTTTGCTTTGCTCTTGTATATATGCCAATACTTGTGCCTCTACATGAAGGCCTTTACCTTTTAAAGTTTTTGGACAAAATTTGATCCCATTTTGAGGGAGAAAACACAAATGTGCTTTCACTTGATTGTATGAGCTCCTATATAGGCTTTTGGAATGAGAAAAAAATCAATGAAAACCTCTTCCAACTAGAAGTTATTTTACCATTTCCACATATTTTCAAAGGGGAGAGTTTAAGTTAATTTTAAAATGGGGTTCATTTCCAGCACTAGAAGCACTTGCCATTCTACAAACCAAAATGAAAAAAATAAAACAAAATTAGAGAGTTCATTTTAATTTGTAAAAGAAATGCAAGGAAAAAATAAATAAATAAATAAATACCTACCTCTTTTGTTGAAATCTTCTTCGTCAATGTCTTTGAGAATGAATCTAAACTTGCAACCACGTAGGAGTAGCACAACAACCAGCTTGAAACAAACAACAATCAATCATCAACTCTCCTTGCTCAATGACAAGCAAAAAATGAAGTTTAGCAATGAAGCAAAGAAGTTTTTTTTTGCATTTTATTTTGCAAGAATGAAATAGGTTTTACCTTTTTGACATTTTAAGAGGTCAAATTACTGATGGGTATGATTTGCATTTTTGACATTAAAAACATTTCAAAAAATCAACAAATTTCACCTTAGCACCAAATTCCTCACAAATTTAGTGAAATTCTACAAAATTCGTCCCAAATTCCGTCGGATTCAACAGGGACAAACCCACAATGTTTGGGTTAGACCCTATTAAAATCCAAAAGAAACCAAACCTAGACCTAGACCCAAGGGAACGAGATTGAAACCCTAGGTCCCCTAGAAGATCCTGGTAACAAAATTACAATGTATTAACTTTTGAAGAAGAGAATTCAGAAAATCCGAGATACCCAATTAGACCAATCATGTAAAGCCACATAACAAACGAAAATGTCACTATCATTTTTTTCCAAACAAAATCATTTTATTGACTACAACCAACACTATTTAATGTGATCAGAGAAAACTAAGGAGCCTCGAGTACCTCGTGTAGGAATCGTGTAGTCTTGAGGTAGGTAGTACATCTTATTCCGAACGTGAAGCCCATTTTCATACATGAAATCTAGATGCTTCCTCTTAAGCTCAAAATTCCACCAGAGCCACACAAATCGACTTCCAATCTTTCATTTGAACGTATGGTGTGAACGAAAACTTTGAATTAGTGCATGAGAATTAACTCCAAAATTGTAACTCAACTATTATATGACGTCATCAACACTATTTAATAATTTAATGTTGCGTCAGCGTAACGTACTTGCTCAATCGCTATGAGAATAGTCAGGGGACGAGCAACATGTGGTATCTGACAATTACATTATTGTTTTATTCTGCGTCAAACTGATAAGAGATTTAAATCCAAAATGTAAGGAGTATCATATGACCTTATCAATATTTAGTGAGCTGTTTTATATGACGTCACTGGGGCGTAAGTGCACAATCGGTCTGGAACTATAGTGGGGGACGAGGAACATGTGGTATCGGGCAAATACATAATGTTCCTAAAGTTTTTTCAGATACCACATTTTCCTCGTTCCCCACTTCCCAGAGTAACTGGGCAAGTGTGTGTCGATCACGTCACATAAATCGACGACATCATGTGAAACTTCGCTAAGTAAGTGTCATAAAGTCATATTTTGGTAATTCAAAGTAATTGTTCAAACTATACATTTACATGAATGTTGGAAATCCATTCGTCTCACATCGGTCGAATTTTGAGTTTAAGAGGAAGCAACTACACATTAGGTATGAAAATGGGCTTCACGTTTGGAGTAAGATTTACTACCCACAAGGAACTTGAGGTTTCTTAGATATCTTTCATGACATTAAATAGAATATGGTTTCGTCAATAAATTGATTATAACAATAATATTTGTGATTTTCTTTGAAAAAATTGATAGCCTTGTGTATCATATGGTTAGAATTAATTCAGTTGTATTTCAGTTATATTCGAAGCTAAAATTTTAGTATAAGTTTGTACAATTTGATAAAAAGTGTATAAAAAAAGTTGTGTATTAAATAAGTATTTTGTTTTTTTAAGGTTGTTTAAAATGTTATGCATTTTTTTATGAAAAGTATTGTACAAAATAGAATTTTATCATTTTATCTTAATAATGATGTACAACTAGACAATCTTTAGTTGTACAACATAATCAACCTACTATCTTTGTTGCTTAAATACATGACACCACACTCTAATTTTCTTTGACATTACAACCCTATCTAAGTGATATTGACCAACAAAATAGGATCATGACGTGTCATAACATAGAAGCAATGAACATGTCTCCCTTGATTTTATTCTTTCCATTAAGCTCACTAAATAACCTCAAGATATAATGAATTTGATTGATCCATTTAAAATCAATGACTAGGGATCAAACATTATAGACCAAGAGGCAAGTCTTTAGCTTTTTGTTATTTAGCTACAAAGTCATAAAAGGTTCCTCTAAGTTATTATAGTGATTTACACTGGTCACCATATATAGATAGTAAATTTCACATACTAAAGATGATTTGCATTAAATTATGGCATGATCAAATAGCTTTACAAAATCATAATATTATGTATAGTTTGGGTTTTAATGCTGTGGAGAAGGTTTACATGTGAAATTTTCTATAATTCCTCCTCGTAAGAAACATCTAGCTTTCATGATTGATCTAATATGTTGGTCATCTTGAATTTCCTAATCCCCCTCTTTAGATGGTAGCAACTCGATTGACATGATGTTTTCTATAAATATTAAATAATGTGATTACCTTGGTTCCAAGTCCATTAAATTGAACATCTCCTCCTTCCCCCTTGAAGCCTCTACCTATCATTATAGTGCACCCGCATTGATCTTATTCATGAAAACACAAAACTATCATAACATGTCTCAATATAATCCCTATCCCAATCCTACTTTATTCTAATAAATCCTTACGGTACAAATAGAATGGTGAATTATTCTAAAAGTATCTCTTAAAAGTCAAATTTATAGGAATTGAAATATGCCTAGTAATTTTGACTCTAAATTTAAAATTTGTTTTCCTAATTGATCTTATAGATTAAGCCCTATTAAAAAGAAACAATAGTGAACAATGCTTTTTCCATCTAGGGGAAAATTTATCACTAAGAGGTTACTTTGAATGAGTCATCAAGTAGAATCTATATAAGGAAACATTGGCCAAGAATCAATCCATGGACTAAATAGTATCTTAGATAGAATAACATGCTTCAAATTTTTAATAGAATTACTTTGTAAGGAGAAATTCTAAAACTTACTATACATAAATGATGGTAAATAATTTTTTATTTTTTTTGGTAGGTAATAGGTCGAAGCCGCAGTATTTTGAATTATTATTATTATGTTTGATTAGATTGACCCTAGACCTTCCCCATTTTTATGGAAGGCCAAGAGTCACAACTTAGAATTCATTTTAGATGTCCCTATTGGGAATTGAACTTGGGTCTCCACAATGAGAATCTAGTGTTTTAACTAGTTAATCTCAACCCCTTGGACGATGGTAAATAATTTGTTAGGTTCAATTATTTGAGAAAATTAATATTAAAAGAAATTTCATTTAATAATGAAAAGAAACAAATTAAAGGTGACTAAATCTAAAACATTGTAGATTTGCCTCTAAGAGATTTATTGACTAATTCCTATTGAAGAATTATTAATGGGATTTAGTTTTTTTTCAAAATAATTAAAAAATTGAAAGAACATTGAAAGTGAAAACACTTCTTACACTAATCAATTAAGAGAAACATGGATGCACGATGTAAAATTTTGAAAATAAAAATACAAATAAAAAATAATTCTCCACAATACTAAAATTTCTATAATAATTTTCCACAATACTAAAATTTCTATAGGAAAACACTTTTGAGAAAAACCTAGCATCCAAAACTTGAAGCAAAGTATTCAAAACAGCAAAAACCAATTAAAATATATTGATAGGTTGTAGTTTCATAAGAGAAAAATAATACTAGAATAGATTTAGTATCAAGACTAGAAACTAAAAACTAGAGATGTTTCTAAAACCATGAGAGGGAATCATTAGCTAAACGTAACACCAAAATATCCATGTAAATTAAAACTCTAGAATCAATGAGCTAACTAAAACATAGGACCAAAAAATCCTATTCGAATTAGAGAAATCAACTTGGTTTAATACTCCTTTTCTACTAACATCCACATGCAAAGTAATGATCTTGTTTGATCTTCTTTTATTCCATACACATGCAACATAATGGGAAAATTAATTCCCGACCCATAAGGATTCAAGTGCTATATACATCCTTTTATCATTATATCTAGAGTTAGATATGATGATATGTTCCTGTAGCATAAAAAAATGTTGACCACAATAATTTCACACTAGATTTAGTGCCCGTTTTGGCATGTATGTCTGATTATGTCAATATAGGATCTTCAAGATAAAATTTATTCATTTAATAGTTTCCTTCTTTATTTTGCGTGTACCTTACAATTTATTTTGCGTGTACCTTACAAGGGTTTGCTTATTTAATCGGATGGTGTGTTTGCAGAAAGAATTCATGGTCTGTTGTGCAAAAACCAAGAGGGAGCCTACAAAGAAATACCCGCCACACCGAAGTCCGTTGTGTTGCAAGGTTTGCAAATTTAAGAGAGTTATTTATATATACTTTTTTTTTATCTCAAAGAAAATATCATAATTTTTTAAAAAAAGTTTCTTGGCCTGGAAGCTGTCGCGATCCCCTACCAGCCATGTGAGCCGTAGACCACTCATGGAGTAACAACCCCAATTAATGATGCTCCAAGAGCTATAAAATCCCCCCTTACATTGGTGTCATAGGTCCTGTCTCCAATATATTTCTTTTTAACTTTTATTTTTCTAAGATATTTTTTTAAGAAATAAAATGTGTTATTTAATCGATATATATATATATATGCTCGGGTGGCTGGCAATATGGTACGCATAATCGGTCCATTGGGTGGCTGGCAAGAATGGTGTGTGCTCACAGAAAATCAGCGCGACGTGCTTGCACTCATTGAGCAAATATTTCAGGAGGTAAACTGTGAGTTTAGTTGGGAGGTTAGGATCATCGATCCACTTGGTGGATTTCAGGAGTAGAGGGTTCTAACTGAAAACCAAAATGTAATCGAACAGGCGCTGAAAAGCTCTAAAAAAACGTCTTTTTTCATTCCGTCCACGTTTTCAACAGCCATTTCCATATCATGGATGTTATCCTCGGCCATTTACATATTACGGATGTTTCAATAGGCCTTATTCCCCCCTTCCATGTCTACCCCAGCCATCTGATTCCCATGGATGTCACACAGGGCCATGTCCGTGTAATGCATACTATCTCTGTGGCCAGCTTGTGAAGAAAGTTGCACAAGCCGATTCTGAACGACCTGTCCAGTTCTTCATTGGACTTCATTAGTGAGGGCTGGTTTGTGTATGTGCTGTCCACCTTACTATCTTATTAAATAAAACTTCGATGGTTCGGGTTCGTTTCCGTGTCCCTGTCCCGTGTCTGTGTGGCGTGTGTCTATATAAGCGTGTAAGGTTTCGACGTGTGACAGTTTCCTTGTTAGTAGGTAGTTACATATATATAAATAAAAGTTGAGATATTAGAAATCAATAAAGCCTTTTACTAATGTGTTCGTGAATTTTGCTTACTTGAATCCTTCATTTCTCTCGGTTTTCTTTTATTCTTTTTATTCTTCATCATCATTATTTATAATGTAATAGTCGCCCACGCCTTAGCATCATATGTCAAAACAATGGTTAGAATGACTTTTTTTATCACATTTGTTCTCTTTAATTTAATGACAGATCGTGCACTATGATTTGAAATGTTCTTTTGCTCTTTTTATTCTGATACCAGATCATATAATGTAATAAAAAATGTTAATGGTAAGAAAAAAGCATTGATGGTTCCAAAAACATATTCATTAAAAATTCGTTAATGAAAAAGCAATCTCCCTCTACCTTTTGAGTGTTTTTAACATTTATATAATGTTCTCATGATCTTCTCTTTGTACTCGAAGTCGATTTATTCTTTATAGCGAAGCCGATAAATCTTTATACTTTGGTGGTTTTGAGATGTTGGAAAGTATTTCAAGAAAAAATAAGTTGAAGTATGATAGTCAACAATGAGAAAATCACATGTAATGAGAATGCTTCATTATTAGTTGAATTTGTAAATTATACAAATAATTTTTGTAATCCCTTAACATGTGAACAATCTCTTTTTCAAACTGAATTATTTATGGTTCCATTGAATCTAAAAAAATATATAACTTCAATATCTAGGTTTGAGGATGTATGTAAATTTACACGGATAGGGAGAATCAATGATTAGTTTATGGTAGTTTAGAGGCTAATTAAAGGGAGTGAGATGCTCTTTTATATTTAAAGCTTCGCAAGACGGAGTGTATTCCTATAGGTTTAAGCAACATAATTAAAGTTAAATAAAATTAATATAATTACTCTCTCTAAATACCATACCCTATGTCCATAAATATCTCAAGGACTTATCACTAAAAAATATTAGATTGCTTTTACTTATAACCGATTGAAAAACGCCTTATCTAGACTTAAAAAATATGTATCCAAACACAAACTTTTACATATTTTTGTTTAATAAATATGTGGCCATTTTAAAACTGAATTATATGTATGAAAACAATAAAGAAAATAACAGTTAACCCACTAAAAGTTATTTTTGGTTACAAAATCTTAATAAGTAAGTAAATAAACAAGAAGATCAAAATGATTATATTATCTAAATATGAAATTCATACAGACGGAGAACTAACAATTAGAGGCTAACACCTCAATCCTATAATAATCACCAAGGGGAACAATAAAGGAGCAATGCAATACCAAATTAAAAACACTCATAGCTAAAGAAGAGAAGAGCAATTCAAGAAGACCAAAGAGAAAATTGACCTATAGAAAAAAGGAACAATGGATATCTTAAACTAAAAAGAGAGACAAAAAAGTCAAGTGATGGAGAGAGAGGAAAGACACCAAAAAAATAATGAAAATGAAAAAAAAATGGATTAGAGTTCACCTTTGGAGATTGTTTTCATCGTTCTAACATGAGTGCTACCGAAAAGAGAGGTAAAAGGGTAGAAAAATACGTTTGAGATATCAAATAAAATGAGTGTATTAGTGAAAAGAATATGAACTTTCTCAACCAACTTGAATAATATCCTGAATAATTAAGAAACCAAAAGCTTTTCTAAAGGGGAGTACTAGCATAGAGGATCCTACCCTACTAGAACCTTCTACAAACCCTAAGAAAAACTTGATTTAATTAATATTATAATTAAGTTGAATGATAGGTTTAAAGAGCTCCTACAAACTATGGATAATGTCCTTTCCCTAAATGGTGATTATTTGAAATAGAGGATTAATAAAAGTATAAGAAAATTGAGAAAGGAAAAAAACGGAAGAAGTTAGTTCAAATCTGAGAAAAGGAATCAACTTGTTAACAAATAAAATATCATTTATGAGTGAAATATTGAAATGGTGTTTGGAATATTCACAATCATTGAACCAAGACCCATCCCCATTAAGGTATAAAAGTAAAAGACTTTTTGTACAAAAATTACCACAACAAAGAGAAGAGAAGAAGGAAGAGAAGAAATAAAACAAAGAAGAAAAAGATAGTGTAGGATATACCTTGGAGTGAGATATTAGAATAAGAGTATCTTGACATCAACATAAAAAGAGAGAAAGGCAAAGAAAATAAACCCCAGATTAGTGTGAGAAAGGATACCCTACCAACTACCCCAAAACTATAATGGAAACCATAGTGGAAACTTAAATTGGAAAACAACCCTAAATTGGAGAATAAATCAAACAAGATGAAAGCCACAATTAACATCCCAATCTTTGGATATGATATTATAAAGGCACTAGAGTATGTATTCTTATTAGAATTATTCTAAGAAAAACTTGGAAAAGAAGAAGACAAGGATAAATTGTTAGATTATATAGCATCACTAAGGAAAGAAGAACTTGATTGGTACATGAAAATTTATCTATAGCATGAAAGTACTTGAGATGAAGTAAAGAAGAACTTTCTAGTTAGTTTTCCCACTGCAAAAATCCCCACCAAGAGTGTGAGTAAAATGAGAAATTTGTTCCAAGGAGAGAGAAAATTAATGAAGATTTATGACAAACAATTCAAACATGTATGTAGAAACCTAGAGGATCCCTTATGAGAAAAAGAAAAAGATTGAAAGGATTATGGTCAAACTTAAAAAAGGGTCAATTAGAGTTGTATTATATGGTAGAATATTTAAAAAATATATTAAATTGATAATAATGCCTTATTAGATAGAAGTACAACCTTCGAGTAGGTCAAAGAAGGATAGAACTATAGAATCATTTCAAGATTTATAACTAAAGCTATAGAAATTGGTCATCTAGGAAGATATCATGGTCAAAGAACCTAAGAAACCAAGGGAGATTCAACATGTGTATCATAACATAAAAGGTCACATCTAGAAGTTAAGGCTCAAGAAGAAAGAAAATTGGCTATAGTTAAGAAAGTCAAAATAAATTCTAATGTATTAACCAGTTTGTAATGAAATCGACATTCATTTATAAGAGAAATATCCAAAACATAGACCATTTATTTATAATGAAGAGAATTAGTGCAATCAAGGCTACCGTATTCATATTTGTAGTGCAAATGAGAGGAATTATGTTAGATATCACTAGCCATCATGGAGGGAAAATTGAAATGCATATGCCATGTACAATAATAAACAATAATAGTAAGTGGAATATAATAGACAATCAAACTATAGAGGAGGAAGAGGAAGATAAAAATGAAGAAGCAATACGAGAATAAATGATACAAGTTGTTTCAACTATGGAAAATTAGGCCATTTAACCTTGAAATGTTTAGGAGAGAAGAAAAAAGCTTTGAATTTCATGGACAAAATTCCTATGATATTTACAAATGTGATAATGTCACATGGTTTTTTTTAATTGCCAATCAACCACCTTCAAGTGATTAATTGCAAAGATGAGAACATGTGATCAAAAGAGTGCCCTCACAAGGTATAAGTGGTTGCTATAGAATGGATATCTCATCCTCACATACTTCTATTGAAGAACATTTTGGAGAGGAGTCAATGGTATAAAATAAAATAAAGAAGAAATTTTGATATAAGAATAAAGCCAATATTCTAGCATAATAGAAAATTGACACCAGCAAGAATAAATATTAAGAGATAATACAAGAAGATGATGCCTATAGCCTATAAAAAGAACAAGGAAAAAAATCAAAATATTTTCAGCCCACCAAGAACTAGCATGAAAGGGTTGTTCATAAATCCAATAAAAAATCATACAAAAACAACTAGATGACATGTCATGCTCTAAAAAAGAAAAGAAATGTTGAAAGACCTAACATATCTTACACAAGAAAAGGACTTAGTGATTAAATTTAAATAATAGGGTACATATTAGAATAAACAAAAGAAAGTGAATCAATTATCAAAAGATCGTAGCTATAAAAATGACCCGCTATTGGTAAATGTACACTTAAATGAATAGAAAGTGAAGTATGTTATGGTTGACATGGGAGTAGATTTAGACATTATTCTAACAACCACATGGGAAAAACTATGGAAGCCTAAACATGTGAAGATACTAATTATTATGAGAATTGTTCATGGTTCCAAAATGTAGAACCTTAAAATATGGAAAAATGTAGAAGATAATATGAAGGGAACAATGTAGTTAGTTGATTTTGAGGTTATTAAAATTGAAGAATCTTTTAATACATCAAAGCTCTACTTGAATTGAGATGGTTTATTGATTCAAATAGAAATATAGACTTCCAAAAGGAGGAAATTTTATTTGTAGATGATACAAGGGTGGTCCATTTATATCTTATAGAACTCAAAGACAACACAAGACAATTAAAGAGAATAGGTGAAGAAGCTCTTTTTGATATCGAAAGTTCTAGATATATAGGGAGAAGAAAATCCTAATAGTGCTAGAGAAATTGAACTAGATAGTGAGAATGATAGAACTAACTCTGATGAGGTCCTTGAGCCTTGGATGCAAAGTGAACAAGAGCTAACACCCTAGAGATTTTATGCATTATAGAGAGCATTCTTGGTGCCCAATAAACACCTAAACACCAACAAAATATAACAAGGAATCTTAGAACAAAGGATAATTACTAGAAACTACTTAAATCCCATATCTTTAAGTTACAAGTTATGAGAAATGAAGAATCACTAAGTAGATATAGATTATATCATTAACAATCTAGATCAACCATAACAAAATAACTCCAAACTAACCAGAGAATGCATAAGCTTTTGTTTGAAAAAACAAAGGCTACGTAATAGTTCAAAGTCTATATTACAGAGGTAGCAACAATAGCCTACAACAAAATACAAAAGGTAGAAGAAAAATTAATATAAAGAAATTGCATTAGAGATAAATTCCAATCTCCCTTTACCAGTAAACCTTCTACCTAGCACAACCCTTGTAATGTATAATATCACATATTTCATTGCAAAATAAAAATAAATCCAACTAGCGGCATCCTTCATACTTGATTCAACTAGCATTGCAAGGGACCCAAGTATATATATATATATATATATATATATATATATATATAGGGAGTACATCTCCCTTGAAAATGTTTAAATTATTGGACATCATCCATCAAACATCCTACAATGAGCTTCTCAAATAGAATGCATAGAATTCAAAATAGATAGAAGAAATGGTAAAAATGATTTAGGGTAAATTCCCTCACCTCAAAGAGGATTAGGTGCAGAAGCACCTTGTAAATAGTCATGTCATGAGTAATTTCATAAGGTTTTGAGTCTATAATTGTCTTGGAGGTCATTTGGATGTAATTTAAGGCATAATGAGTCATTTTGTCAAGCATTGTAAGATATTTGCTCAAGATGTGTATTTGAGTCCGAATTGGGTATAGGAGGTCATATTGTGCAAATATGCCCATGGAAAGGTAAATAGGATGCAAAAGGTTGTTTTGAGTACATCTAAATGTGTTTGAAGTGTAGAAGCAAATATTAGGGGTCATATTTATCAAAATGTCAAAATTGTCAATTGTGTCAAAAATGTTGTCAGACACAAAGTGCATTATAAAGTTACAAAAGGGATGTAATTCAGTTGTAATTGTCATATGTATGTAGGAGGCTATAAATATTCTCATGTGGTCAAATCTAAGGTGTGTTAAGTTAGAGGAAGAGTTTGAATGAGATAAACCGATAAGCCTACAACTGTCACCATCATGCAGGTATTTGGTGGACAATAGAGAGAAAGTATATCATTTTGATTTTTGATCTCTCATGTAATGAGAAGGGAGATTGAGGAAGATAGAATACGACCAACAAATCAACTTTTTTAATGTATTTTATTCAAAAAAGAATAAAGAGTTTTCTTTTTTGAATTCATTTAATAGTTATTGGTTGCAAGCATGTTCTTGTTTCTATTTGTCATTTTCTTGTATGTAAATGAATTGAATAAAGCCTAAAACCTATTTGGGATGATAATAAGATGGAATAAATTTATTTTGAATTAATTTTGAACATTGGACGTGATGTGTGGAGAACTTTTGAATGGATTGTTTCAAATCTGTCATGAAACCCTTACTAACAGACCAGTCTTTATGATAGTAAAAATAGGTCTCAGCATGGGGGGCATAATTCTCAAATGAACTATTGGATCTAGATATATTCTGGATATATTTATTTAGTCCTAGTTCGATACACCTCCATTAGAGAGATTGTGCAAATAATGTCTTGTTTGTAAGGTATAAGCAACAAAATACAATACTATCAAAACTGTCATGACAGGACAATCAAAGTCTATGTTTTGATCCTTGTTTATTTGACTTGATGAAAGTTAATACATGGGTGATTTTGGAATCATATGGTAGATGAATGTTCCTAGAAAAGGATATGTTGACTCACATGGGTTTGTATGCAAAGGTATAAAGTGTTAATTAAATGTGTGTGTTGGCATCACGTGGACAAGTCACTATTTTGTGGACAGTAATTCACTGTATGATTTGATATTGGTTATTGATCTTGAAAGATATATTAAATATGTGATTGTTGATGTGTATGTACAATGCTGTGTATAATGGGAATATGTCTATATTGAAGCATAGTGATTAGATCCTAGAAGGATAGATACTTGTGAAGTTGATGACCATGGTGTTATTGATGAATGACCTTTAAAAAAAGATTGTGGGTAGAAGTTGATTGAACTTGTTGTAACAATGAATACCTAATCTTGTTAGATGCCTCTAAATGATGAAATTGTGAATGGATCAACATATTGCTTGGTTTTTTAAGATGCTCTACATCAGGGCTCTTCACAACCAACATTGGTGTAACTAAGGAAATTGATAAATAAGATACTTAGGAGACCACCTTAAACAAAGATACAATTAGGCAATGAGTAACAAAAAAGCCTGAGAAGGGGGAAATGGATGAGGAAAGGACAAGGTGTGTCATAGCTCACTCTATATTAAAGGGTTATATCATTGCAGTGAAGTGTACAAAAAGATAAATTAATTAGTTATATCAATATTTATTGTAGCTGTCAACCATTGTGACCCTAATCAAAGATTATATGGACAACCTATAACTCTCTAGATTATTCAAAGATCACAAAATTATGATGCGAAAAAAGATATGGATTGACGAAATGACTAGGAATAGAATACTTTCATGATTAATATCAAGAGGTCCAAGAGCAAAGAGATAAAAAATGGAAAATGTTACACTTAGTCTAAGATTAGCCCACACCAAAAGTATACTATGGGAAGCTCATCGTTTTTCACAAAACATTCACATGCCAACTACACTTCCTAAAGCTAAAAAATAAATAGTGGTATTATAGATTCACATCAGTCAACTTTCAATCAATGAAGATGGAATTGGATGACAATTTTAGTCCCCTTTAAGAAATGTACAGATATACTTCTACGAAAGCTAGCTTGAATTCAGGACAGGTCAAATTTTTTATGAAGAAATGATTTTGATGGGGAAACAAACACAAATATAGATTTGGAAACCTTGTCTCAACTCACTGTATTATGTCTCTAGAATAAGAGCATTGTAACATAGAAAGTAGACTAGGGATACTATTTAAGGGTTGTGTCTCATATGTTAGACACAAATATATTCTAATATCGATTGACTAATAGAATGATGAATAGAAACTAAATAGAATAGTGAATATAACCATGAAGAATAGGGATAAGATATAGATGAAGATTGATATGTAAATGATTGTATATATAAATATAAAATGTTACAAGGGTATGTAATACAAATAAATTGATATGAATATATACAAATACTTTTGAAGTCACATATTTACGTGTTATGTATAATCTAATTTTAATTAATAACTAACCTTCTATTTGGAAACTATTCCTTGTTGCCTTAATAAGACTAAATCTGGGGTTGAAGACTAAAATACTAGAAATCCACAAGATACAAAACTTGAGTCTGGATCGCTCAGATTTATTATGAACAATACTTTATATGGCGTAGATGCTTAAATTTGATTAATTTAATTAATCAAATTAGTTACCACAAGCACCTTTAATTAGAAAATTACACATTATCTAATTAAATAGTCTTCCTTCCCTCTAGATAATTGATTATATTGATTACGCTATAGTCCCCCATTAATTAATTAATTGATAACTATAAAGAAATTAATTAATTGAATTTTTCCTTTTCTTCTATTAAATACATCAATGTGCAATTTGATCACTTATTCTAAAGGAAGTTGCGTCAAACAAACCCAAATAGGAACCCTCGAGTATATTTCTTCTACTAAGTTGAAACATGCATGCTAGTGTTTAATGAAAAAACCTACATGATTATAAAATTAGGGTCCTCACTCAAAAACATGGTAGAAGGGTGAGAGGATTGTTTTTGTCAGTCAGATGGATCAGATAATGGCCATGTAAGAGTGTGTGCAGTTCAAATGAACATTTTTATGAAAAGGTAAATAACTCCACTCCATATTAGACGGGTGAAGCCAAGTGAATTTTTCACATACAGGGTGATATTTTAAGGACAAATGAGAAGCAAGTGCAAGGATAAATTCTCAAAATGATGCTACAAAATAGTGCCCATATGAATAAAAAAAAATCAAAATAGAGTGAATTGGTAGAGGTGTATGGTGGTGAGTAAAGGTCAAATGGGTACCACTTTGCTGGAAAATAAGAGGTATTTTCACCTAAGATTGATAAAAATAGAATGTGGAAAATATTTCCATTAAGGTGATAATGAGGGAAGGATAAAGTGTATTAAATTTTCATTCCCCAATGAGTAAAATTTAGCTCACAAAAGGTAAAAGTTAAAATGTGAGAATATTTTAACAAATTGGGGAGTGATTTTTCCTAGAGTTGGTTATTTTACACTGAGATGTGAGGTACAACAAAGGAGCATTTTATCGAATATGGAAGTGGTCAAGTAAAGAGAATTTTTTTATATTTGAAATGAAATGTCCAACATGGCTAATAATATGCAGTAGTTGTTTATTTTGATCCTTGCATCTAAAGTATGTTTTCACAAAAAATGTAGAAAATGACTAGGCACAAACAAAGTAGCTGTTCAAAAGGGGGAATTTTTTTTATTTCTGGTTAAAAAAAAAGGTGGGCTACAAATAGAGATGTACAAAGAACTAAATGGGGATATTTTCGGTCAAGGGGCAGACTGCAAATTTTGACAAGTCTTTAGTCACAAAGACTTGTGCTTGTAGGGGTATTTTCTAGATTTTATGAGAAGTCATTTTCAGATTTAGAAGTGTAGATTGAAGAAAATTTTGAGGAGAAAAATGCAGATTTTCAAAAATGAAGAAGACTTGTGAACTTTTCTTGAAGATTCTTTTAGGGTTTTCTTAGGTCTCTTCTTGGATGTGTTTAGCTTTCTTTTCTTTTTGTTAGATAAGAATTTTGAATGTAACTTTTAAAAAAGCATTGGAGACAAGGCTTCCATGTACACTCTAGACTCAGAGTAAATTAGAGGTAGTTTCTTTCATCATGTAATCACTTTGATGCTTTCAAATAATCTATAACTAGTGTGCTAGCAAGTTTCATGAGATTTTTTGAAGTTGTCTCTTCTATGTATTGCTATTATTCTATGAAATAAAAGATCAAGGATGCTTTATTTTGTTTGAGAAAGTATGATTTTATTGTATCTTCATCTTCTCTTCAAAGAAGAGATTAAAATTCTTATGATAGGATGAGGAATGATGTTGTGTACATGCAGGATCTTCAAGTATGGTTGCAAGGAAGCTACAATGGAGGATGTTAATGTCATGCATTAGTTCTCAGAACTAACAATTTATATTTCTTACTCTTTGAGTATAATATTTACTTGTTTTAGGTTAACTCCGTTGCCCTAATAAGGCACTAGTCACGGGGTTTGCCCCCAGTTTTAAGAACCAATATTTTCTCGAAATCTCTTTTATTTTCCTCATTAGGAGTAGGGTTAGTGTATAAAGTCAATCCCAATGGTTGCATAGATGCTGATAAACTAAAGTTGTAGCCAAAACCAGGAGTTTATTTAGCATTCCTTGGTACATTTTCATTGGGATAATCTACTATAGTAAGAAATGTCTGAGCATGAAGTTGTTGTAGGTTATTAGAACATTGCAAGGGAGACCCACCTTGGTTTTGCAGAGCCTAAAGTGTAAGAGATCTCAGTCTTGTGACTGAATCTCATTCGTTAGAGTTCTCTTTTACCTTGTTCACTTTATCTTGTCCTTCACAAGGATAAATCTCTATTTATCTTCCACCATTGGTGCTTTTTTTTATATTATTTAGGTATGAATGTGATGGCTGATTAATTGAAGTCCTTGTAGGATTAGATTTAACACTTATCGTATACAAATCGCTATGTTCACGATAGATCTTATAGCAAAATTGAAGAGTTTCATAATCAATCCATAGTATCCAAGAGATAGATCCGAGACAAATTTTAATTGAATTTGGTAAAGACTTACTTAAATTAATTTTGATACAAACTCGAGCATAAGTGATTACCTTTTTGTTATAGTTTTTTGCAATGGGCCCATTGGTTTTCCATGCAATGACACAACTAAGTGAAAAAATGTCATTTTTTCAAAAATTCAACATGAAAAATGGAAGTCACACCTAAACTAGAACCCTTGATGGAAGCTAGTCCATAGGGTTGAACCCAACATACCATGACTTAATGAAAATACCAACTTGATTATAGAAATAAGGCCTCCATTCAAAATCCTTATTTCTGTTTGATATGCATGAAAAAAATATAAGTAAATAGCTATTCGTATCTAACATCACATCTATTTTGCTCTCTATAATCCCTATGTAATGAGCCCATGATTCCAAAAAGGGTAGTGAAACTTTAATCCTCATGAAATTTCATATCAAGGTATAATTTATAAAATAATTGACATCCTTGTCCATAGCATTTGGTTAAATAATAAGAATGGGCTTGTGTTCACTCCTTGCAACACATCCATTCACCTTTGAAGGTTGAAAACCTTGACTTTGTGAAGAACCTTTTCTTATTATAATTTGGTTCAACCCAATTACAAAATTTTCATGGAGAAGAAATTCCTCCTATCATTGCATATTTTAAAGGAAGATTATACTTCAAGGAAGCATCTCAAAGAAGGGCCATCCAAATCCCCTGGGATTAAAAATTAAAAGTCAAATTATGCTACACACAAACCCCAATAAGAAATCAACCTATAGAAGCATTCACAAATAATATGGATAATCAATAGCTATGAGAACCCATAATAGACTACCCATAAATATTCCAAACCATTCACCAAACTCCCCCTAACACATAAAAAAATACCCACTCTACAATCCCCACTAACACCCACAAACCTAATGAAGGGCACTCCTCTTAAAAAGCCAAATACAAAATAAGAATAGAGAAATAAACATAAAAATATAAGAAAGAAACACATTAATTCTTTAATTTGAATGAAATAAGAACTATAACATTTAGAAAAATGCATTCTATAGCCGCATGGTCTCAAATCATTACAAAGAAAATAAATTCTCTAAGAAAACCCTACAATCTAGAGACACAATCTCTTTTGATGGATGTATCCCCTTGTAGATCTTAGTTCACCTCTTTGTTTACCACCAAAATCTACCCTAGAATGTTATAGAAATTGTAAATTTTCTTATTTTTTGTGTCCAATGGTCTAGTGGTTCATTCTCCCACCTAGTTAGATTTTTCACTTAAACTTGAGTTTTAGTGACACAACTTTTGAGGGCCATAACTTTTAAATTCGGCATCCAATTTTCTATTATAAGATATTATTGGAAAGCTTGTGAAGAGATATACAATTCCAAATACATATGAAGATCTATTTGTTCAACTATCAAAAAATTTCAAGGCTTCTAAGGTCCTCAATTTTGAGTTTGAAATGTCAATGGAGAGATTTCTTGCAATGAAAAATTTAATATTCCAAATGATGCAATAAATTGATAGGATTATTTCACCAATTATTTTATTTATCATTTTTTCTTCCTAGTGTTAGTTCTCATGTCTATACAAACCCAAATAAGCCAACTTATTCAAAATAGCATGTGAATATTTTTTGTTGTCTCAAGCTTTCAAGTGTCATACACCTTGTAAGCATCATCATGGACTCCAAAAAATATAAAGAAAACTATAAAATAAAAGGAAAATATAATATTTTTAGGTGATACAAGATTACCCTTACACCACTAGATGCTCCTACTTAACAAAAGAACCTTGCACAATGCCAAGTCAAGAACTAGTCATATGGAGAGAAATGAAACTAGTGCCTCTCCACCCTAGTTGACATAGCTTGATCACTTCACAATAGTTCCATCTCCCATATTTTATCTTAAAGTGAATGTAATTTAATGAATCTTTCATTAGTTTAGAGGAATCTTTAGTAGTGACATGGATTGATCACTTTATGATTGATGGTTACATGGATATGGTGAGATCTTTATTGACCATGGAAGAATTTTGACAATTTTGTGAGGTGTTAGTTTCTACAATATGATATTTAGAGCATATGATATTCCTTTCAAGAGATCTTTTGTTTTTAATTAATGTTCTCTCAAATCTTCTGATGTGCTTAAATCATTAGCCTCTATTGGACCTCCTATGTCTCACTCTAAATATATGGTGACTTACTCCTACCAGTAGCACATTTTCCTTGGCCACATGTCAAGTTATTAGACCAACGTGGAAGAATAATTAGAAAATCCTAGTTGCATTTTTTCTTCCCCATCTTTAAATTTAGCTACCATTTCATATCTACTATTCCTATACAATTTAGTTCAACTTTGATCATAACCTTTCGTGCATGAGAATTGAATATCTCAAGTGTTTAGGAGCATAAGTTTTTTAAGTTTAAACTTTTTAATGACCTTTTATTTGAGAGATATTCCCATTAATTTCCATTGAACTTTAATTTTACATAATTTACTATATGTCTGTACCGCTTTGACAAGTTTAAAATTTAGGCTAACCATTGCATCCTTTAAACCTGAGATACATATCATAGTAAGTTAAAACATTAAGATCGCATAGTTTAAAAAAAAAAAATTTCTATGATTTCTACAAGCATCCTTAGACCCAATATCTTTATATCTTCCCATTTAGCAAGATGCTTGTGTGACACAAAATTAAATTAATATCCTAGGTGAACCAAATAGACACATAGAATTGAGGTAAATTAAAAACTTGCATTGAGATAGATGAATTTTTCATATTGGTATTGACTAGTTCTCTTAAATAAAACAAAGCTTCTATTTTAAATAAATAAGTACAGTGAACCATAGTAAATATTATAGGTAAATAAAATAAATAGTACAAAGATAACTGTATAAAATAGATTAAGTATTAAATATAAATATAATTATGAGAAAATAGGATTAATGACATGTGGAGGAAAAATAATTAAATCAATGTTTGATTTATATATTAAATATAATTCTATATATTGTCATAAAAGTCATGTTCAAATAGATGAATGAATAAGTGAAAATATGATTGAAGACACTTGTGTGGGATGAGTAAATATTTTCCAAGATATGTGTCAAGGAAGAAATGGATAAAAGTACAATATTCTAAATTTAATCTCATAAATTATGTAGAGAAATAAACAATAGTTAAATTGATGTGTTTATATACACCAATAAATATAACGGCATAGATGTTGTATACATACAAAATAAGGGTAGTCATACGAATATATTTATTGCCATATTAAGATTTTTGCTAATTTTTGTTCTATATTAGATACCTAATTGGATATTAATATATAGTTATTTCTATATGACTATTATTACAACGTTTTTTAATCTTACCTAGTTTTATACTTATGTTATTTGTGAATTATTGTGTAGCCAATACTATAGTTGATGTTGCTCCTATTTAAATTTTATCCTACCTTAATCTAAACTAAAATAGATGTTTATAAAGATACAAATAATATTTTATAAAAAAATATTACATAGATGTTTGTGTAAAGAAAAATGAATATAAGAAAAATAAAATAGGTACCTCTATATCTATATATAAAAATATTAAATGTACATATATCAATAATAATAGAAATACAAGACAATCGTATAGATATAAATGGACAATGGATAAAGAAAATAATAATAAAGTTATATGTAAGACAAGAAGAAAAGGGTTTTATGGTATCTATTCAAATATAATTTACAAGGACATATATGTGCATTTTTTTTCAACAACTAGAAAATATTTATATAACTTGAATTAGATGAATTGGTTGATCCCACATTAGTTGGTTACACTTTTTAGCCAACTTTGACAATAAAATGAACATTTTGAAAAAAAAGTTCACATTCAGACACCTTTTACTACTAAACCTTAAGGAATTTTTTTAGAATTGAAATTTGTACCCATTTTCATATCTCCCTCGAAAACTATTTTTTAACAATAAATAATATTTTTAAAGAGTAACCCTCTTCGGTGATACCCTCTTCAGTTTTGGATGCGGCTTTAGGTGTTTCTTGTTGTGTTGTGTCCTGGGCTGGTCTCAATGCAGGGGAGGCTCCCTTCTATTCTTGTTCTCTCTTCCTTGATGAGGTAATGGCTTTTGTCATTATGAGTTTTAGAATTTTTTTTCCCTTTGCTTCTTTATTCTCTCTCAAGGAGGAGGTGTTCTTTCTGGAGCCCTATCTCAAGGCCCCGAAGGTGGGAGTGATCTATTTGTTTTTAGCGCCCTAGAGTTTTTTTGAATATTTGTTGATGGGCTATCCTCTTTGGTCCAGTTAATTATTTTGTTTGTAGTATCTTTTGGTATGCCTTCTCTGTGCAGCCTGGGTTTTCTCCAGTTTGTCTTATTGAGGTGGCCCTTCCTTCTTTGGAGGTGGAGATAGATGGTGATAAAGATGACTTCTCTCTTATAGAGGTGGAGTTGAGTGTTTTGATGGAATTGGGGTGGTGCTAGCTGATGGATGGTGATGTCCTTCTTCTGGACTATTTGGGTACTAAAGGAGATCTTTTTCCTAGCTCATCAGGTTATGGGAGCCTGTCAAAACCCATTTTTGAGAACCTCAGAATTTTGATGGTAGTGTATGTTCTATGTATTGTTCTTCCTACTCTAATCCCTATTAAGGTGGTGATTGAGGATAGCTTTCAGTTTCCAGTCATGTTCTTGTTCCTCCTGGTTGAGGGAGCCAATAGAAACCCTCCTTCGTTAGTTATTTTTTTGAAATCGGGTGTTAGCTGGTCGTTTTAAAGGCCACACCTTGGTTTCTTCTGGTTCTTGTTTTTGGTTAAGGTGTGCTAGGTTTGGGAGCCTATTATCAGGTTGTGAGATCTTGGTTAAAAGCCTCTTGTATGGTTGTGGGTCCCTGTTAAAACCCTCAATGTCTTTCAGGTTGTGGGAGTATATTTAAAACCCTCTTCTGTGGTTGTGGCAGCTAGTCAAAACCCTGAGAATCTTGTTTCTTTACTAGGGTCTAGCCTCATATTTAATGTTTTCTGCTGTCCTTTGGCTGGCGTTTCACTGGAGGTTGGTTGTATGGAATCATTGTATATCTATTTATTGGCGGTTTCTTGCTAGGGTCTAGATGTCAGTTCATCCATGTGGTTTCAGGTCCTCTTAAAATATGTTGTTCGGGGTTTCGAATCCCCTCAAAAATTGCCTTTCCCTTAATCAAAAACATTTTTAAAGACTGATACTCAGCTGGTAATGCATAACATTTTTTCCAAAATAGATTAAAAACCTTATAATTTTAAATATAGGGTTGTAACATCAATATCTACTATTTGCAATTGGTTTCATAACATCATGTTTAGTATTTCATATTTTATTAAGTTTTGAAGTCGAGTTAACTATAATTTTGACATAGGTTCATTTGGTAACTCATAAATTGTTGTATATGTATCAAAATTTTGTTTATTTATTTTTGTTGGAAAGAGGCCTTCAATACCTATTACGTAGATATTTTTCAGAATTTTTTTCATTAGTTTACTGTTTTTCCATAAGCATTGAATAGAGAAGTTGATGTTTGGCAAAAACCCTATGTTTAGTTAAACTAAAAAAATCCATAATAAACTCAATACATATTAAAATTATAATCATTGGAAGGCTCTCCTTGAGTAATACTATGATGCACTTGTGTTTGTCAATATTGCTCTGTGTGAGCCTTCAATCAAAGCTTCAAAGGCCATAAATTTGCAAAAAAGGGGAGATTAGGAGGGAGATGTCTAGAAAATAGGTTCAATAAAACATACATTCTATCAAAAGGGGTCCGCCCGAACATAATAAGGTTCGATTGAACCCATGTTTTATCAAACACGGTTGACACAATTTTGTTTGTAACAACCATGTTCCATAGAACATGGCCTATATTAATGACCGATATTCAATAGAACCCCCTATCAGTCAAATCATTTTTATATGAATGTTTGCATATAAATATAAATGCTCCCTTTTTCAGTTTTTAGAAATCAAAATTGAAGGATAATTCACATTTTTCATAAATAAGACATTTTGAAGTGAATTTTGTTGGTGTGGAATTTTCAAGCCCAACATTTTTTCAAAGGAAGTAGATGGGAAATAAAAGTACAAGGGTAAATAAAACCGCCAAAGTATTCAGTTGATATGGAACAAAGATATCGTGAACAAGAAATGACAAGATATCATAGGAAGAAAATAGGTATGCACCTTTAAAATTTAGAAAAAATAATCAAATTATAAAATATAATAGAAATAGATAGAATTTTCTCCATGTTCAACATGGATGCACTATTATATTTTAGGAACATAATTTTGGGTTTTTTTTTATCGCAAGTTTCTCTCTCTCTCTCTCTCTCTCTCTCTCTCTCTCTCTCTCTCTCTCTCTCTCTCTCCTCTTTAGTCTTTATAATTAAATTTATACAATAAAGTTAAATTATTTTTTATTCTTTTTTGTGTGTAACTCATTCTCAACATGAAGAAGCTCTAGTAGAAGCTCAAGAAAATTTTGGAGAAGGATCAACCTAAGTTCAAGCAATGGATGTTGGAGTAGGGTCAATATTTCTTCCTTCTACTAGTATGGATTACAATATGAATCTATCTCAATGTGTAAAGAGAAAAAATAATAATAGAAAGTTAGATCGAATTTACTTAAAATAGATGTGGAGAAATTAAGATATAATGTTGAATAACCTACACATACTAAGAGGAAGACACTAAATATAAATTCAAAGAAAAAAAATTCTCAAATTGAAAATCTTGAAATACTTGAAAAAATCCCAACTATTATCAATTCAACTTCTTAATAATGAGTTAAAAGAGCCTTTAAAGTTGTTGGGTGTAGATACAACATTGAAAAAGAGGAAATGTTTTAACCTATAAAAAGATATTTTTGAAAATGTTTAGGGTTTTGTTTCCATTTGGAAACAATATAAATTTGTGGATAAAGACCATTTCGAGAAGAGTGATATTGACATCTATTTTAAATTAAAAACATGTCTCAAAAAAGACAATTCTCTTCACTTTCATCTGAGATTGGGTATACTAGGAAGAGAATATCACATTATGTGAAAAGGAGAATCAATTTGGATGATAGTACATTAGAAGGAAATTGGACAATAATGTGTAGATCTCCTCATTTTCATAGGATTGAAGATAAAACAAAACATTTTGGAATGATCATACCTGTCCTTCATAAAATAGTAGAGATGTTATCAAACTTAGGACTGAGCCTAATGAATATGTGCTACATACAAAACATTGGTTGGACACAACACAACATGAATTATATTTATCATTTTGTAATTCAAATCCCAACATAAAGATTGGATAAACAATGTTTGAAAGATTAAAGCCATATTATATGAAGATAAAATTTTTGAAACTTCTTGTTTTTGTTATTATATTGAATTTGATCTCTAATATCAAGTGTTTTAAAATATGATAGAAGAAAGTGATGATTTTGAAAATGCTCACCCTAAACGACCAACTCAATTCATATCATTGATTTTATGTGATAAATCAGATGATGTTGCAACAAGTCAAATAAATTGCATAAAATGACTTTGTGAAACATGTGGTAATTTGGCTAAGTTTCGTTTAAGAAACAAAGATACTGAAATGACAAGGATGGTAAAATGTAAGAGTTATAAGTACAGAAAGTCTAAAAACAAAATTTGGAAAAGAATCCACAAGGTTACAATATGTAGAAGATGAGATACCTATTGGAACCTTTATGGTGAATTTTTCATAAATTGACTTTTTGCTAAGTAGCAAGCACAACACTTCGAAACACTGAGAGACCATTTCCCACCTAGAAAAATTTTATCAGTTCTTGACTTTACAGAAAATTACTCTTTTATTCATCAAAAATAGATTCAATCAAAATACTAATTTTTCAGAGAAGATCACTACTATGGTGTATGTGTATTATTGACATGAGCAGTTATATTTGGATGGTGTTGATAGTACATTTGAAGTATAAGTCATTAAGAAAAAATATTACCTTTATGTTAGTGACGATAAAGAGCATGACACACATTTTGTAGAACATTGCTTTAAGATTTTTTTTGAAAATTTGGAAAACAAGGGCATAAAAATTGAAAAGCACTTTGTTTGGTTAGATGGTTGTGCGGCACAATTTAGACCATTAAGGTAATTTTATGCACTAGGTAGATATCATCGAAATCAAAAGATACCATGTTGACCTTTTCCTTCGAAATTCTCTCATAGAATTAATTAATTCTATTTTTCTCCACATGCCTCCTAACTTTAACCCCCCATCTAACCCTTTCTTTATCCTAACATGCCTAATTAACTAAGGGTTTTGGTCAAACTTATCCCTTAACCCTCACCATCTATGTGGACATTCCCAAAATATCCTAATTTTTTTAAATTTTGGGGAAATTTCTTTGGATTTTGAGAAATATCCTAAAATTTGGGAAAATATCCTAAATATCCTAAGACATGGAAATATCTCTATATTTGGAGTATAACCTTCTTATTTTGGACTCTCATTCCCAAATAAGCATGTGTCATTAGAGACACATGTCATTCCTTCCAATGACACTTTTCCTTCTCAAGGACACATGTCATTTCCATCCATGACACTTGCCCTTCTCAGGAACATGTGTCTCATTCTCATGCCTCTCGATCTCTCATTCTAGCTTATTTAATCCCCTCATTTTCCTTCACATTCAATCCAATTTCATTTTCATACCATCATAATGCAAAATTATTTACTCACCTTTTTGCACATCCATTAAGAATTTTACTTCCATCTTGCATTCACTATCATTGACAGAAATCGAGAATCTACAACATAGAAAGAACACATCAAATCAAGGGATTATCAAATAAAAGGATAATCTAGAGTTTGTATTTTAATTTGTCTTATTATGTTTATCTAGTTTTCTTCCTTTTTAGCATCGTATGGTTGAGTGTGGTTGAAATATGTGTTTGATTTTCTTTTTAATTTTATATTTTTAATCTCTTTAGTTTTGTACTCACAAATTTCTGCACACATTTCTGGCATGCCTGATGGGACCTCACTTCACAAGTATAATCACACATGTTTTGTTGTTTTAGATTGTTTTATTACTAATTTTGAGACTTGTAGGAAAACATGCAAGAATATAGGTGGATTTTTGCCTAAATTTTTTTTGTTTCATAACAATTTATTTATTTAGAAATGGCATGCTTGCTAGTTGAAATAGCAGGTTTGACTGAATAAATGACGGGAATGCATTCTTGTAGTCTTGTGGTAGGTATAATTTTTGAATTTTATGTTTCGGGTTTTCTATTTTTGGAAAATTTAATTTTACCAATGAAACGATAGGTTTGTGGGTGGAAACAGTGGGTTTCTAGGTAAAAAAATGGTTTAAATGCATTCTATCTAAATTTTTCTACATTGTTTTATTAAAATTCTGCATTTTGTAACTAAAACAATAGGTTTGCTAGTAGAAACGATGGGTTTGTGGGTAAAAATAGTGGGTTTGCATTCTATCTTGTTTTTCTGCACTATTCTATTAAGTTTATACATTCTATAACTAAGACGATAGGTTTTGCAGGTAGAAACAACGAGTTTGCATGTAGAAATAGTGAGTTTGTACTAAAAAATAGATAAAAATTTGAAGAAACTATGGGAATGGACTAAAAAATTGCAAGAATTCTCTGGGTTTTTTTTTTGTACTTTTTCCCAAAAATTTGTTTGATTCAAATTGGACTCACCTACTAATCTGTTGTTATTTTCTTGTTTTTTGCTAACATTTGTGTAGCTTTGATAGTAGGCCCCAAAGCTCAAAACTCTAACTTGCTTGTTGTAGGACTACCAAAGAGGGTGCATTTACAAATAATTTTATATTATAATAAATCATGAGTATTCTCTTATTTAGAAAACACTTCAATTTCATAATGAAAGGAACCTTTGTATTTTGTGTTTGGTGCACTTATGCATGTGACTAGACCTACTGCTAACATAGACTATCCTCTCCACTAGATTTTGTGGTCCTGGGTGCAAAAGAAAGTATTAGGGATACTCAAATTTTTAGATTTTATTAGAGGGTCTACCTATCAAGAAGCCACTAAGGCTGAGTGAGAGGGAACGACCTAAGCACTACTTACTTTTAGTCCACAATAATTATTTGTGATTTTGGCAAAAGCCATAATCAATTGGTGAAGTTACATAAATATGGTTTTCTTCAATACCTAAATGAATAAACCTTTGTGGTCTTGACGGAAGTGAAAATCCCCTAGTGTTTGTGTGGGAGATGCGTAAAAACCTATGTTCTACAGGCTAGGATATTTCTTAAATGATCTAGCCATTGTATGTATAGCCACCAAATTTACCCTAAATGTTCCCCACTATGAACTAATATTTTTAGTGGCCAAAAGCCTTTGATACTTGTTGGTGTTAGAGGTCATACCTATGAAGTCGCCCCAATTCATATTATTCATTATTGACACAGATGTCCCTCAATTCATACGATCTTCAAATCTTTGAGGTATTTTATTTTGGTGTGCCTAAGAAGTGTGTGCTGGGATATCTCTTTTTGTCCACTTTGTCTAAGTATATGGAGAAATCCAAGTGGGGACTCAACAAGTAGTATCCATATTCCAAGCCTAAGATTGTTTTATCTTAACTATCTCAATGTTTCAACTACTAATCATTATCACTTGGGATAACTTAGGCCTTCATCATATTAGTTGAGTTAGAGATCTATTTTTATTAATCATGTTTATGTCACTTTACTATCTTTTTCCAAAGAACAAGTAAAAAATTCATCATTCAAAGTCCAAAATTATTGTCCATCAAAGTCCAAAATTTGTGTCTTCATGATCGTTATCCAAGTCCTAGCATTATTTCCATGATCATCCAAATTTACACTATCATGATCATCATTTTTCATCCATTGGCATTGCCACCATAGTCATGTTGTCATTACCTTCTTCCTAAGTCAATCAATATAAATATCAAACATCTAATTTATATAACATCAAATGTCATCCTCTTTCCAACTTCCTCAAATTTAGTCCTCATCCTAGTCTAAGATTGTCATTCATCCTATTCTGAGCTTTAGTCTATTGTCCAGTTTCATCTTTCATCTCTCGAACTCATCAAATAATCATCATGTCATAATTTTATTATGACGAGTTTAGTCATCCTTCAGTTTCTTCCTCTTCATCTCATTTTGACAATGATGAGATTCTTGTTGATCAAGACAAATATGAAATTGAAAACCTTGATTCCCTCATCCTTAGCAATCTTGCTCCAAGTGTTAGATACCCAAATCTAACTATTCATCCTAGCTACCCTACCATTCCTCCATGCTCATCCACTCATAATCCTTATCACACCTTTGACAAGGGAAATCCATTATATCTTCCAGCCACAACTCCTTCATATATCAGATCCATGTATCCCTCATATGCAATATTTATGCCTCCATCTTCTCCCATGTCCCTATCCCAACCTTCATCTTTTCATAACATTACTACCACTTACATCCATAATCCCAATCTTGTTATAGATACGTTGTTGATGATTATGATTGGTTGTCATTGATGTCAATATAATGGTTATCATTGATGTTCTTGGTGTTGGTGATCCTAAATATGTGTTCTTGATATCTTTGATGCTCTAGAAGCTATGTTTCAACACATATGTGTTGATGGATCAGATATGTTGTTGGTGATCCAGATATTTTTGGTTATCAGATATGGTATTAATAGATGGAATTCATGTGTATCTTTCTTCCATTCTTCTTTTTACTATTTTAGGCAATGATGTTTGGGTCCCGATTAAGTCCATAATTTGAGGATCTGTAGTGGCTTTGTTGTAGTGAGTGAGTCATGTTTTGGGTCCAAAATTTGTAATGATTGTAATGTGTTGATCTAACTATTGATGTGTGTAATGGTATGGTCTACTTCTTATTCCTTCCCACCACCAAAATTTTTAGTTTTGACCTAATTTAGATCTCTATCATAGCTAACTTTGAAGATTATGCTTCCCAGAGACAATATATATGAGAATGATTTAGATTAGTTAATATGGAAAGAGTGTGACATTTTTATTGAAGATATGTGAGATTGGAAAGGAAAGATTTGATTGTTGGTGATATGTGAGAGTGTATTGGTATTGAGGCACTGGAAGTAGTCTAGTTCTGGAGATTGTGATACAGTGGTGGTTTCTTTCTTTCTTTCTCTCTTTCTTTAGTAGTGAGACTTTTCTTGGTAGTGAGCCCTCCTATAGTTATTATTTGGGCAGTGAGCCACCCTTTATAAAAATTACCTTAACAGGTGTGACCTTCATTGGTTTTTTATATTGATAACTAAAATTCTTAGTGGTTTTTCCCTTCTTGGTTTTTCCATGTCATATCTGGTGTTTATTGTTTGATCTATTGTATGTTTGTGTTTTCATGCTACAACTCTCTTAGTTAATTATGTTAGTTGGTCCGGATGTGAAAATAGCAAACAAAAAAATTTACTTAATTTATCAACTGATTTACCCCCCTCTCAGTTGCCTAGATATTCAATAATTGGTATTAGAGATTTGGTTCCTTGGAGAAGAGTTTAACCACTTGAAATAGATCCTGATCTGATGGCACATAAATTGACTATTCCTATCTTTGAAGGATCTAACTGTAGTTTTTGGAAAGTGAAGATGAGAGGCTACCTAATCTCTTTGGGATACAACAGATGGAAACCAATGGAAACCAAGTATGTTCAATAAGAAAATGGTCTTACCACTCCTGATGAGATTCAAGATTATGAAGAGAATGAAAAGGAAAGGTATTCTATCTTTAGTGCTTTATCTAAGACTGAATTGATGAAGGTTATTTCATTAAATATTGATTACAAGGTCTGGAAAAAACTGAGAGATATCTATGAAGGAAATGATAGAGTTAAATTATCAAAGAAGCTAACAACCAAGCATAGATATGAGAACTTGAAAATGAAAGAAGCGGAGGACATAACTAGTTACCTTCAAAAGGTTGATGGGGTAGTAAATGAAATTAGAGAACTTGGTGACACCTTAATAGATGCTAACATAATTGAGAAGATCTTGATGTCCCTATCGGAAAGATATAGTGACAAGATCTTCGCTATTGAAGAAACCTATGATCTAAATAAGATTACTAGAGAGTAGCTTTATGGTAGTCTACCAGCATTTGAGATAAGGAAGTTTGGAAAAGACAAAGCTAAGACTAAGTTTGCCTTTAAAGCCTCCGAGGAAGATCTAGAAGATGAAATTTTGGATGAGATGGAAGAAAACTTCATAAGGTACCAAAAAATAAAAAAGGTATGTTACCCCTTAAATTCTTTAGATGTGGAAAGATTGGTCATATTTACTACTAGTTGTCCAAAAAAAGGTTCAAGAAAAAAATTTAGAGAAGGTAAAGGAAAATTTAATAAGAGATCCTATTATGTCAAAGATGATGTTGGTATTTTAGATGATGAATCACATTATGAAGATGGTGATTTTTTATTTTTGGTAGAGAGATATACCTAAGATAAATATTCCTAAGATTGAAGATGCTACTACTTTATATGATAGAATAGATAGAAATGAATGGTTGATTGATAGTTGATGTTTAAATAATATGACTGGTGATAAAAGTAAGTTTGTGAAACTTGATAAGTATGATGGTAGTTTTGTTAGGTTTGGAGATGATTAGACAATACAAATTGTGGAAATTAGTTCTATTTATTTTGATGCAAAGAATAATACTGACAATGTTTACTATGTGAAGGGCTTGCGTCATAATCTTTTGAGTGTTGGACAAATGTGCAAAAATGGTTACAATATTATTTTTAATGATGATGTTTGTGAGATCTAGAAAGGATCCAAAATTTATATTGGAATAGGGAAAAGGACTGGTGGAAACATGTATTCGCTAGAAGGAGTTACAAAGTATCATTTATTATCTCAGATCAATGATAGCTAGCTCTAGAACCAGAGGATGTGTCATATCAAGTTTGACAACTTAGTGAAGATTGGCTCATCAAGTATAGTGAGAGATTTATTGATGTTGACCAAACTAGAAAACAACATATGCAAAAAATGTCAAGTTGCAAAGAAGACCAAAGGAACTTACAGAGGAAAGGAGCATTCATTCACCAGATTGTTGAATTTAGAGCATACAGATCTATGTGGTCTGACCAGAACAAAGAATATACAAGGTAAGAAGTATTTCATGTTGTTGATTGATGATTATTTTAGAATGTCATGAGTTGCATTTTTGAGAGACAAGTCAGAAGCATTAGAGATTCAAAATATTTAAGGCTAAAGTTGAAAATGAAGTTGACAAAAAGATTAAGTGCTTGAGGTCTGATAGAGGAGGATAATTTACTTTTGATGAGTTTAACAACTTTTGTGATAGGCATGGTTTTAGAAGATAGTTGTCTTCCTTTAGAGAACCTTGGTAGAATGGAATAGTGGAAAGGATGAACCAAACAATTCAAGAGGCAGCCAGAACAATGATCAAAAGAGAAAAAATCTTGGAAGTCTATTGGAGAGAAGAAATCCATACTACAGTCTACACTCTTAAGAAAATTCTATCCCAGAAAAGACATGAAAATACATCTTATGAGATATGGCATGGTACAACTCTGACAGTGAAATATTTCAAGGTATTTGGAAGCAAGTGCTACATCTAGAGAGATGAAGGTAATCTTGAGAAAATTGATAGAAAAGATGATGAATTCATATTCTTAAGATACTCTACAAGGAGCAAGGCATGTCAATGTTACAACAAAAGGCTAAATAAGATTGTTGAAAATGTAAATGTGAAGGTTTGTCAAGATATATCTAAACAGTTTGACAAACTGGTAGGTTATGAATCTCATGAATCTGGTGATAGAGAAAGGGAAGAGTAGATCAAAGAAGGAGAAGAAGAAAAGGAAGCTCAAGAAGCTCTAAAATCTACATTTAAGGCCCCAAGATATGTTTAAAAGAATCATTTAGTGGATTGGATTATTGGAGATAAGAACAAAGGTATCACAACAAGAAGCAAAGCAACTCAAGAATAAGTCATGTTATGTTTACTTTTAGAGATTGAAGCGATAATAATAGAAGAAGCTTGCAATGATCAAAATTGGATGAAGGCAATGAAAGAAGAGCTAGATCAGATTGAGAAGAATCAAACATGGGAATTAGTTAATAGACCGGCAAATAAGAATTTGATTGGAAGAAACTGGGTATTCTAGAACAAGTTGGATGAAGATACAAAGGTTATGAGAAATAAAGAAAGTTTGGTTTGCAAAGTTTATACTCAGATTGAAGGCACTGATTTTGAGGAGACATATGCCCCAGTTACTCAGATGAGGCAATCAAGATATTTTTGGATTTTGTAACTTTTGAGGATTTCAAATTTTATCAAATAGACCTGAAATAAATATTTTAAAATGGAAAATTGAAAGATGAAGTTTACATTGAACATCCAAAAGGATTTAAGTTGAAAGTTGATCCAAACATTATTTGCAGATTGAAGAAGGCCCTATATGGATTGAAACAAGCCCCTAGAGCTTGGTATGGAAGGCTAGATGAATATTTGATTGATCAAGGTTTTTCAAAGGGTTTGGTTGATAGCAATTTATATTATTAAATTGATTCAAATAAAATCTTAATTATTGTAGTATATGTTGATGATATAATTGTTGGAGGAAAGTAAGGTATGTATAGAAAATTTGGTAATGAGATGTGGAAGGAATTTGAGATGTCTATGATTGATGAGCTAAAATTTTTTCTTGGTTTCCATGTAAATTAGAATGATAAATGAATTTTAATTTCTCAATCTAAATAAAATAAGGAATTATTGAAAAAGTTTGGGTTAGAGAACTCCAATCTGATGTGTACACATATGACCATCCGATACAAATTGACAAAAGATGATAAGTTCCCTAAAGCATATGCATTGCAATACAAATCAATGATTGGAGGACTACTATATTTTACTACTACTAGATCAGATATCATGTATGTAGTTTACTTGGCAGCTAGATTTTAGGAAGAATCAAAAGAATCACATGTTGTGGCAGTGAAAAGAATTTTCAGATATGTAAAAGGAATATAGGAGTTTGGTTTGTGGTACCATAGAAACTCCGATTTCTCCATGACAACTTATACTGGTGTAAATTGGGCTAAAATTGTTGATGATAAGAAAAATATAAGTGGTGGAGCATTCTTTCTCAGCTCTCGATTAGTTGCTTGGTCAAGTAAGAAGTAGGATTCTGTCTCTTTATCTTCAGCTAAAGCAGAACACATTGCAACATCTTCATTTTGTACATAGATTTTATGGATGAAGTAGAATTTGAAGGATTTTGGTGTAACATTCAATGAACCCATCTCTATTATGTGTGATAACTCCAGTAAAATAAACATTTCTAAAAATTTGGTATAGCATTCTAGAACAAAACACATATCCATTTAGTATCACTTCTTGCGGGAAAATGTATTGGATAATGAGGTAAATCCTTCAAGTATGTACCTATAAAAGAGAATATTGTAGATATCTTCATGAAGGCATTGTGTAAAGATACTTTTCAGTATCTCTGACAGAAGTTAGGGGTATTACCCCTTCCTAGTATGAACTAATGGATATCTTGGTTGTGCATTGGTCTAGTGAACAACTTGCATATTTGTATCTAGACTAATGCTTGGGTGCTTCCTCATAGGGGGGGAATGAGTAAGTTTATAAGGGGGAGTTATGTCTGCCTTTGTCCTTAATAGGAAAGGGGGGGACATTATGAGAGTTTTAGATAGTTGTTGAGTTATTGCAGAGTTGTACAAAGAGTGTCATGTGTTTCTTGTTGATGGATATTTCCATCAATGACAAAGGGAGAGATTGTTGCAGATATGTTGTTGATGATTATCAGTACTTGTAATTGATTTTATTGGTGTTGGTGATCTGGAATATGTGTTCCTGGAATATTTGATGCTCTGGAAGATGTGTTTCAACATAAAAGATGTGTTGATGGATCAAATGCGTTTTTGGTGATTTAGATATTTCTGGTTATCGGATATGGTATTGACAGATGGAATTTATGTGTATCTTGGTTTCTTTCTTACTTTTGGTGTTTTAGGCAATGATGTTTGGGTCTAGATCTAGTGTGGAATTCAAGATGTGTAGTGGCTTTGGCGTAGCGAGTGAATCATGTTTTGGGTCTAGAATTTGTAATGATTGTAATGTGTTGATCTACCTATTGATGTGTGTTGTAACCTATTTTAGATCTTTGTCTTAGCTGACTTGGAAGATTATGCTTCTAAAAGACAATATATATATGAGAATAGTCTGGATAAGTTAATATGAAAAAAGTGTGACATTATTATTGAAGATACATGAGATTGAAAAGGAAAGATCCGATTGTTGGTGATATATGAGTGTGTTGGTATTGAGGCACTGGAAGTAGTTTGGTTTTACAGATAGTGATATAGTAGCATTGGATTCTTTCTTTCTTTCTTTCTTTCTTTCTTCAGTACTAAGAGCTTTTTTCTGGGTAGTAAGCCCTCCTGCAGTGAGCCATACTTTGTAAAAATCATCTTAGAAGGTGTCTACTTAACCTTTGCTTTATATTGAGAACTAACATTCATCATGGTTTTTCCCTTCTTGGGTTTTCTACATCATGTCTGGTGTTCCTTGCATGATTAGGTGTATGTTTATGTTTCTATTCTATAAATGTCTTAGTTAATTCTGGTTTTTGGTCTAGATGTGAAAATAATAAAATAAATTGATCTAAGTTATCAACTGATTCACCCTTCTATTAGTTGCCTAGATATTCAATAAATTCACCATATTATTATCCTCAAATCAATTACACAATCCGTAATCATAATGTTAGGGGTCCCACAAATACTGTGATGGGGGGTGAATCAATATCTAACCGATAATAAGAATTTCTTAAGTTAAAACATGCAAAACATAATATAACAGTGTACCGGTATGCAAGAAATAATGCAATAAACAGAATCAAGAACATCCACATGAAAAGTACACCATAACACAAGATGTTTAATGAGGAAACCCGGTGTGGGAAAAACCTTGGTGGGATTTGTGACCCACAATATTCACTCACTGGCCAATAAGAGAATATTACTTACAATAGGGGCCTGCACATGCAGGAAGGCCAACTGCCTAGAGCTCACTGCTCAATGGGAAGTCACACTGACTTACAATCAGGATTATACTAATCCAATGACATGTACTACTTTACAATAGCATCTCCAATGCCAGATTCAGTACCGGTTCCTGCTCTGTTCTTTACATATACCCTTGACCTATAATTCGCACATTAGGTCTACCTAATAATTTTCTTTTTTTTTCCTTACATCACTTCCTCTTATGTCTACAATGATCTCCTATATATACAAGAGTCATTTTACAATTTGCCAAGTTGGCTTACAATAATAAACAAAATATTACATAACAAAAATCCTGTCGGCCTCTATGCCGGTATACATGTTTTCTTCTGTGCCAATGCCAGTGTAGAGTGATTTGTTGATGTCGGTGCACTATCTTGCCTGTGTAATTCTTTGTCGATATGATGTCTTGCCAGTGCCATAGGATTGCAAGGTTGCCATCAATGACAAAACCTTCAATCACATACAATGTCTCATTGGAGTGTCCATATGCCAACACATAATACCGCATTCTACCTCACTCATCCATTCTACCTCAGTCCATCTAATTTTAAACCCCCATCCTACCTCACTCCTCCATCTAATCCTAATCCCCTATCCTACCACAATCCTCCATCCACTTCTAATCCCCTATCCTACCTCAATCCTCCATCCTACCTCAATCCTTCATCCAATCCTAATCCATCATCCTACCTCAATCCTTCATCCCCTTCTAATCCCCTATCCTACCTCAATCCTCCATCCAATCATAATCCTTCATCCTACCTCAATCCCCCACAATCGACTTATTCACATCTCAACCAACCGTCCAATTCATCTTACCTTAATCCACCAATGTATAATCCATCTTATCTTAATCCACCACCCTTCATGCCTTCCTCAATTTATACAACTTCCCTTCCACCCCCCACACCTATCATTCCTCTCCCACCTCCTAACGACATTGAAATTATCTCATCCATTGACATTCTACAACCAAAATCCCCATCTCCTACTCCTTCCATCATTCAAATTCAACCTAAGGAACCTCCCATCCTTCCATAAAATTCACTCACTCACTGGAAAACCTTCCATCTAGTCCTTATACAGTAAACTCTAAGCCTCTCCTCCTTCCATGCACTCCTTTTATCCATGTCAATGACTCACATCCTTCCATCGAGTCCTACTAGCCCAGTCCATGAACCTTCCATATTTCAATCCAATCCATATACCCTAGTTAAACAACCTCTTATCCTTCCATCCATTCTATCTGAAGAGTCGACCTACTCAACCCTCATAACATGGTCCACACAAACCCCATCATGCCAAGATCTTGTTCCAAAGAATGCTAAAATATCCATCTATCCTAATCAAGATCTTACCATCCCATCTACTCCATCTCAAGGTCCATTATCATCCCATTGTTCACATCAAGATCCTTCCATTCCATCCCCTCCATCTTGACAACCCTTATCATCTCATCATCTAGGTCAAGATCCTCTCAGCCTATACAGTCCACTTCTTGATCCTTTATTGCCTCCTATCCAAACCATCCCAACACCATCACTTTATCCCCTTGGTTCACTTGCATTCATCCATGGTGGTTCACTTCCAGAAAAAGAACACCTCATTCTCACCACCCATCCTTCTTGATTAGATAAAGGAATTGCATCTTGATACCTAGAGAACAAGTATCATGTTTTAGATAAAATTCTCAAAATAATGAATTATCAAGGTAAAGGCTTAGGCCTACATGAGCAAGGTACTTTAGATACCATCCATGTCAAATCATATCCAGGGTCTCATGGTCTTGGTTATATATCCAAAGGCAAGTCATCAAAAAATATTGGTACAACTAATGCAAAATCCAAGTGTGTATCCAAACCTACCAACCCATCTTCCCATCATTCCTCCAAATCATTTATCGCCATCACTCCTTCTCTATCTTATAAAGCCCAAACAACCATGCATCTCCCTCCATTTTTAAAATTTATTTTGGGTCATTATATCCCAAATTTAACCATCACATAGCTGCCACATACTAAATCTATTTTGGGCCCTTATATCCCAAAACCCCATCCTCCCTCTTGCCCGACTCATCCCTCATACAAATCCCATATCCCCAGCACCCATCATAAACATCCCAGTCCTTTCATTTCCAATCAGGATAAAGAAAGGCACATATCCCCACATTCTATCCAACATCCTACATCCATCACTCCATCCATATTCCCTCCATTTTCTACACTATCACACACTCCTTGCAAGGCTACTAGGAATAGTTTGGATGCAAAATCAAACAAGAAAAAAATCCTTTCCATCCATATCCTAGATCTATTGTGGCTCCCTATGTCCCAAATCTACCTATCATTACTCCTCTATCATATCCACATGCTCCCTCTAGAGACATTCTTCCTCCACTCATCCCACACCCCCCATAATATGTGCCAATGTTGGTCCTCACAACATCCCCTTATCACATTCACTGTTAATCATTCTATCCAAATATTGGCCACTACCATACCCCTTATCCCACCTACATCCCCCATCAATACAATCTAATCCAAGCCTTTACATAGTCCACCCACATTGATATAGTTGTACCTACATCCCATGATCACTCCAAATGGGCTCCTATTACATTTTTATGGAAATGTATGCTTGAGTCTTCCATCCATATCCCTTATCACCTATCCTTTAGATCCATTTATACTCATCCATTGTCCATCCATATATTTCTTCTCAAAACATCCAAAAATTTAAAAAATAAAAAATCATAAAAAATGGAACAAAAAAAAAAAAAAAGTAAAGAGAAAAGTTTGTCCAATGGTGAAAACTTGGCAGACAGGTGGCTTGGACAAGTACCACGTTTAAAGCGTAGCAAACAAGTATCATGTGTAATTCCCCCATCCTTTTGTTTTCTGCACTTGGGGGAAATTTCTTCCAACCATCTAGCCATCACCTCCTCCATCCCATCTACCTACCATACCCAACATATCCTATCAATTTCACTTCCTCCCTCCTCATTTGGATATTGATAAATATAAAAGGCCATCATGTATACATGCTTTAGATAGCTCTTGGTATCCATTTCCCCATCACAATTTTTACCCCAATATCTTTCCTATCTACCCATCCCTCTTCACATCCATATAATCCTTTCGCATACCTTCGTAGTCCTTATCCACCCAAGACCCTATCTTCCATTCACTTCCCTCAACTTCCTATCATCCTATCATTCCTTCTATCATATCCCTACTAGTTCCTTGTTACATGTGAAATGTCTAGAGTGGAGTATCTTATTGCTTTGTGACATAGTCCTTGGAAACCCTATCATACCCGCCATCCATCCAATCATCCCTTAATATAGAAATCCTTCTCTCCTAATTCCTCTTATCTTATAATCCTTTTATCTCCCAATCCTTATCTAATAATCCCTCCATCTCCCAATCCTCATACCATAATACTTCCATTTCCAAACCCTCTTCATCCTATCTTCCATTACTCAATCCATCCCATCATATCATTCCATCACCTCTTACATCCCTTATCATTGGTATCTAGGTCTAGGCTACCCCCACACAATCCAATGCCATCCATCCAATAATTCCATTTTCTCCTTGTAATATACTATCGCATGCAAATCCTATCCATCTCCTCCACCTATCCAAAACCATACACCAATCAAATCATCCAATCACATACATGGTCTTGTTCCCAGCCTCGTTGCAAGCCTTGATCACAATCCAATCATCATCAAGATATATCCTTCCCAATCCTTGTATTTTTTGGGATACATTATTCCCACATCAAAAACACCCCATCAATGATTAATCCATCATGGCTTTTCATCTTGACTGGGGCAACATCATGTTTTTCTCTAGGTCCTCATCCATCATCCATAACTCTTGTAAATCTCGTAAATAGTTTCTTATACATAGTATTGGTCATGTATCACCATCTAGGTCCACTTATACATATGTATCCTTAGGTCCCATCCTTTGCATTAGTCAATCATGTTTCATCAAGATCATATCCCATCAGCTAGTTCTTCAATAATAATCCTTGAGCATCTTTGTCAGCATGACCATATCATGTACCTTTTTTCATCTACTCTCATCGATCCCTAATCCAATGATCTATCTGCACAAGATGTATCCTTCCTCTAGTCAGATGAATATCAAATCTCATCTGTCATTTATCCTTTTAGAAAAATATATTTGACTCAAGTTGGATTTGATTTCTTTTTTATCTTTGTTTATCTTTATTTAAGCTTTCTCATTTTGTCACCTCATAATCACCATGATCCTTTATATCATAGTGTGCTATGACTAATGAAACTTGGGGCATGGTCTTGGTTTCTTTTCGCTTGCATGTGTTTTCTTAATGTGTCCCTTTTTTTATGCTCATGAGGTCTCAAATATCTCAAGTTACATTAAGGCATATCTTCTACTTGTGATTTTTCTAGCATCATTTCCTACAAAGTTCTCTGTAACTCTATGTAGTGCTAGACTAATCTTTTTGTGTAAATTTTTTTGTTACATCAGTCCATGCATTGGTTATGAAATAAACTTGGTTCCTCATACCCTAGTGCATCATATACAATGACAAATCAAAGTAAGTGCTCAATGCATGCTAACCCCTTTTGAAGGGTGCTCATGCTCCATGATCATTTCATCCATATCATTCATTATATTGTCATTGACTTTTAGGATTCATTTGGCATCATCCTTCATCTTATTTTCTAGGGAAATGTTTCTTTCGAGATTCCACATGGTCTTTCATTTCTCGTGCACCCTTTCAAGGGGGCATCACTAACCTATCCTTCGTTTTTCGCCACTTTAGCTTGGGCCATTTTTGTCACTCCTTTTTCTTCAAATCACTGGTGTCTTATTGTCTTCACACTGGCGCTATTTTAGTGCCACCACAAAGAGGGAAAAAATGTAGAGAACTAAATTTTATTAGTTTAATTAATTGAATTTAGTCATCCCAAGCACCTTTAATTAAATAATTACACTTTATTTAATTAATTAGTGTTCCTTCCCTCTAGATAATTGATTCTATTAATTATGCTATAGTCCCCCTCTAATTAATGAATTGATAATTATAAATTAATTAATTATTAAATTTGACCCCTTGTATCAAATACATCAAATGTACAATTTGATTATTTAATTCATGTTGACTTTTCCTCTTAAATGCTCTCATAGAATTGATTAATTTAATTGATTAGTTCTATTTTCTCCACATACCTCCTAACTTCAACCCTCATTTAACCCTTCCTCTAGCCTAATCTACCTATCTAACCATAATTTTTTGTCAACATTATCCCTTATCCCTCACCATATGTGTGCACATTCCCAACATATCTTGAATTTCCTAAAATTTGGAGAAATATCTTCGAATTTGGGGAAATTTTGTAAAATCTAGGAAAATATCCTATATATCCTAAAATATGGGAAAATCCTCACATTTGGAGTAGAACATTCTTATTTGGGTGTCACTCTCCCAAATAGGCATGTGTCCTCAAGGACACTTGTCATTTCCATCCATGCCACTTGCCCTTCTCAAGGACAAGTTCCTCATTTTCATGCCTCCTCATCCTCTTATTCTAGCCTATTTAATCCCTTAATTTTCCTTCACAATCAGACCACTTATCTTTTAAATCATACTATTATAATTCCATTTTGAATCCTCATCTTACATCCATTTTGCATTCCTTTTTATTTTTATACCATCACAATGCCAATTATTTATTCATCCTTTGCACATCCATATCCATTTATGTTACATTCTTGTATCCCATTTTAGCTTAAATATTTATTTTGTATTTACCATTATGGATAAAAATTGAGCATCTATCACATAGCGAGTGCACATCGAGCCAAATCGAAGGAAAAATCCTCATCAAAAGGAGCTATTAAGTTTTCATTTTCTTGCTCATTAATTTTCTATTTGTCATCTAGTCTTGAGTGTTTTTCTTCTTGATTGTGTAGTTAGATTGTTAAATAGCTTTCTAACATTTTATTTCTCACATTTTCACACTAAAATATGGAAACTTTGGCTCATTTTTATAAGACACCTAATATTGAATCCTTGGTTTTCATGATGTGGTAAACCACTTTTCTAATGTGTTCTATTAATAAATATGGTTTTATTCTCCTTACATAGTGTTGTAAATTATATTTAATGTTGATCTAGTAATTTTTATTTAGTGAAGTAATAGACTAGATAGATTCATTTCACCATACTATCAATTAAATTAATATAATATACAAAGAAGATCCATGGTAATAGAAATATTGAGTGTGTAAAATAACACTACAATAGTCTTGTACATGGATGAAAAGATAAGTATTTATCTTTTCTGTTATTATATTTTCTCTCTAAACTTGCTTCAAGTTTTCTCTTGACAACATGCTTTATTGTTGTAAATGAATTTTTATTATCTATATGTTCTACCCTATGAGTTACTTATAAGGTGGATTCTTGGATAAAAATATTCTCTATCACGTTCCTAATATTTTTATTTCAATAAGATGTTATTTAGAAATACAATTATAGTTCTCAATCATTATAAGTACATGCAATTGATGGAATGATTGCTAGTTAACTGACATATCTATCATGACTATCATAACATTCTTTTCCTAATTTATATATTAAATATATGTATATGAGTACTCAGTATAGTAATGATTATCTTGTTGGATTATTGCATAATCTCTAGATTGGAGAATTAGAGTTATTCAATACAATAAATTTATTTTTATATATAAAGATAATCCTATGGTTAAAATATGGGTGTAATATTAGCCTTGGACTAAAGATTGAGATACAAGCAACCAATTAAATTCCTAATTTTAAGTTTGTAACTAGGTATCTAGATTCTTATATTGCAAATGATGTCACACTGTTAGACATTACCTCCATAAAACTACCAGGTTTTACCAATATTTGTACAACTATCCAATAAAAACTAATCAATATAACATTCAATTAGATTTGGGTTGGTATAAGTAGAGGTATAGGTGCAAAAAAACATAGGTATGATAAATTGTAGAAATGATCAGAATATACATACATACATACATTAATTAATTAATGTAAAAAGATAATGTGTCCCTGAATGAACAAATATTAATTTTAATTGATATAGATGATTAATTATAAACTTTCCTAAATATATTAGATTCTATAAGAATTCATATGTGTGGATTAAAGTTGACTTTTTCATTTTTATGCATTGGATTTTCTTTATAGACTAAGGACAAGTTTTCCTCTTCAAAATTTGTCTGTCACTATAAAATAAAACTATGATAATGTCTATTTTCTATCCTAATAATTATTAAACAAATATGGTGCCATAAAATAATGAACTTTACCATTCTCTTACAATAATTTTGTAGGTTAGCAACATTTAAAATTACCATAAAAGTATAAATTTTTAGAGGTGAACATTAAATACTGAATGATTTCTAGCTAGTAAGCATACAATATTATTATTATATTAATTTAAATATTAAATTTATATTTGAATAATTGTTAGGATAATGGTTATCTTATTATATACATATATAATATCTTGATTGGATCATTATAATAATTTAATGCAATAAGTGTCCTTTTATAATAGGCATGAATTCAAAATTGTAAAGGTTTGTGTGAGGATATCCTCATTATAAAGTGTAATATGTGTTTAGTGACATAATATCTAATTTTTAATGCAAAATTAGATATTAAAACCATTCCAATTAGGATGAAATAATACTTCCAACATGATCTAGATGTCAAACAACTAGGATGTCCATGCATATTAAAATAGGGATAGGTGCAAGCAAACATGAGTATGATAAAAAGTAGGAGTGGACAATGATATATATATAATAATGAATAAATAGAGAGAATACTAATGCCAATGATCAAACATAAATTTAAATAGTTGAAATTCCTTAGAATTGAATGTAGTTAATTTTGTTTTATACAAGAACAGAAATCCAAGGTAAAATGATTTGTCCAGAGTTAGCATCATAATGAACAATATGATGGTCCTAGATTAGTAAATATTTAATTCTAATTACATAATTAGGGGTCAATCAAATTATAACTATTATTATGTCATTCTTGGAGATAATAGCTAGGTTTAAAAACTAGGTTGAATCAATATCCAATAGGAGCGTGAGAGAAAAAATATCACCTTTTATAGATAATTTGATTTAACTAGAATTGTTTTACACAAACAAACATATGCATTGAATAAAATATAAGTATTATAATTAGTAAGAATGATCATGTGCCATATAGAGTGATGAATGAAGATAAAGAATTCTTAACTCAATTGTGAAAGATTAATGTTGATTGATATAGGTGGTGATGCTAGTAATGTGTGTGCATTAAAATTAATATAGTTCCTTTTGTGTGTATTTTAATTATCCCTATAAATGGAGGTCAATTTAATATTTCTCTTGTTAATTTTCTCTATTCCCACAAAATTTAAACTACAATGACCTATATATTCAATGCTATTAATTTATTTCAAAGTAGAGAATTGGTTAATAATAATCTATAATATGCTCTTGGGTTTTTTTATTGAAGTTTGTCGTATTTATAAATGCTAGAATAGATAGCAAGGTTTAGAAGTTTATACAAATTTTAGAATGTTTTCTATTTGATTACCATCTATAAAATGAGTATGATCATAGTAGATTTAGTCATCTAAATTTGTAATTTATGTTCATAATTGGGAATGAAGATCATGGAAATGAGCATGATGTCATAACTCCAACATGATTCAAATCTAAAATAACTAGGTTGAATCAATGTCTACTAGCAGTATAAAAAATGTATTATTAGAGATGCGCAAAAGTGTAGGGATGACTACATAAAATTATAGGTATGATAAAATATTAAGATTCAGCATGATATATAATGATAAAGAGAAATAGAGAATAGTTATCATAATGAATTAATATAGATATGAATTGATGTAGGTAGTGTTGCCTCGAAACCTGTTAAAACTCTAGGTATTCATGTATGTGGACAAAAATCAAAGTATTTAAATTTTTTCATGCACTATATTGTATTTATAAATTGAGCCATATTTTTACTAGAGAACATTCTCTATGTGTACAAAATAAAATTTTGATGCTACATGTGGTTTACCCTATGAATTGGTTAAATTATAGAATAATAGAGATTAATAATCTCTAACGTATTATTAGTTATTATATTTTAATTTGAATGTATTTCTAAATACAATGACTGATATCAATATTTAGAAGTTCACACACACTCTAGAATAATTTATAGATGATTAACATACATTAAAATTGGTATGACCATATGAATTTTGGTGAATCTCAATTATAAATGTTAAGTAGAATAATACTTAGAGTAGTGATTGTCTTATTGTATTTTTATATAATCTACCAATTAAAGAATTAATAAATTTAAATGCAATAAATATCCTTTTATGTACAAACATGAATCCAAAGTGAAAAGTTATCCTTGGTATAAAGTATAAGATGACACCTACAAAGTGAATTTTTAAATCAAAATTTCCTATTTAGGAATCACTAACATTGCAATTATCTCAATAGTAAATTTTCAATATTCATATCCCCTCTACTTCCCCTGAGGATAGGGTGGTTTGAGTTGGTTCTTTTAATGGTTTCTTTTTTGTGTCGAATATTTTTAGTCTTCAACTTGAGATGTGTGTGCCTTCTCCCTTTTGGGTGGAGTGCTGGAACCCAAAGATTGTTCCGAAACCAATTTTTTTTCTAGTTGTAGGCACATAATAAAGTTATTACCATTAATAATTTATGTAAGAGAGGCTTTCTGATTCCCAACAAATTCTATTTGTATGAAGCTGGTACAAAACATTTCTTCCATATTCTCTTTAGCTACCATTATCTTTGATAGACATGGTCTCACCTTTTGAATATTTGGAACCTCGGCTAGATCTTATCAAGTTCCTTTTTTGAGGGTTGGTCACAATGGGTGGCTCTAACTTAGAATCCTTCTATTTTCCTTTTGTGGTCTCTTGTTATGCCTCATACAACCTAGGGGGCCTTGAAGGAAAGGAACAATAATTTTTGTAGGGATGTTGTTTGTCATACTTTTAAGCTATCTTTTAAGATTCAATTGGCTATCAAGGAGAATTTTCTTGAAAACCTTTTCATTATTTCTCATTCAATCCATAAGGTAGTTATCTTTAATTATGACTAGCATATTGCTTTGAACTATAATCTTCCTTGTGATGTCTCTAGGCCTCTTAAGAACTTCAAACAAGCCATAGATACTGTTGTTTGGAAAGCTCCTCCTAGAGGATGTGATAAAATCAACATAAATGGGGTAGCCAAGGTTAATTTGGGGCCAATTAGTTGTGGGAGAGTGGCTCATGATAACAATGGAAGGATTATTTTGGCAAGGGCCCTCCCCTTGGGCAATTAGACAAGTAGACTTTGCTAAAGCTAATGGTACCTACATTGGTCTTAAACTGGCTCTATCTCTAGGTTACAAGAAGGCTCTTATTCAAGGTGATTCTTTAAACATTATCAAATATTTAAAGAGGCTCCAAAGACCTAGTTGGACCATCCAAGGGTTGATTATTGATTGTTTGGAGATCACTAATACCTTGGATGATTTCTTAATCTCTGATATATATATATATATATAGGAAAACAAATAATGTTACAAATCACTTTGCTAATTTGAGTATTATTAGTGATTCTATTCATAGGTGGGGGATGAATGACCCTCTCCCCCTTGTAATCAAATCATGATTTCTAATGAAGCTCATGCCTTTTAAGGTGGTGTCCTTATGCCTCATAATGATAAATTTTATTTCCTTAAATTTATTCTCAGGGAATTGGAGATTATGGACCTTTCTTGATTCTAATAGAATTTACGATAATTTTATTTGGATAGCATTAGCTTTATGTTTTATGACTATTGTCTAACTCAAACTATGCACCACATGGATTGTGGGCATATTTTGTTCATCCCTTGATTTCTTCATCTCATAATTACCCTAGGTACTTACTATATTTTCACATGCCATTCTTGCTCCATTTTAGTGCCCTTCTTCTATTGGGGTTGTCCCCATAACCCCATGACTGGACATGACTTTTGCATGGAGCCTAATTGTGGTGAGAAGTGCGAAAAAAGGACAACCATTTTGGGTAAACTTGTTTCAAGTGGGGTCTCTTCATTTTCGGAGAGGCTCCTTGACTATGATTTATTGGTGATGAAGGATTTCCTCTATGGATGGAAGATCTCAGACATGATTTGATGACAAGGGGGAGATGTTATTTTAGAAGACCTAATTGCAGAACTGACCAAGTTGAACTATGAGGGTAAGAAGATTTAAAATAACTAGAAAGTGTCAAAGGACATCATTGCCTTATTTTTTAATGAGGAAGAATTTGACAAAGTGAAGAGGACCAAGTCTAGGGGATAAATCTATCAATTCATGGAACCATGAAGCATTTTAAGGTGATGATGATAGAAATTATAATAAGGTACTTTAACATGGGTCACTATTTCACTTATCTTTTTGGTCACCATTTTATTATGCTTAATCTTTTTTTCTATAAGAATTTTATTTCATTATTGTTTTGTCTGGTCTCATTTCTTAATGATAGCTTAAATGACCATAGAAAGAGCCCCATTTCATATTTCCTCGATGAGGGCCTTATCCTTTTCATTATGGAATATGGAGAGTTTTTTTCCATTCCCCTTAAACCACCTATGAGAAAACATAAAACTGAATATGCCCAAAATGTTAGGGAGCACTATTTTGATATGTCTATGAAATTTGGGAATGAAGTTTCAAAAGATGAGGCCTACTATCACATTGGCAATAAAAAAAATACTTCCCAAAAGAAACCCAAGAATATCCCTTCTCACTCTAGTACTAAGGGATTTGAAACTAAAGATGGTAAGCTAGAATTTATTTCCCTTATGAGACCTAACATGTATGCATACCTACAAGGAAAAGATAAAAAAGAAGAAAGACCTAGGGTGGGTCTTAGTGCTGAAATTAGGGAGCCTTATAAACCCGATAAGGTGAAGAAGGTGTCTCATGGTAGAAAGGAAAAAGGGTTAGTGTGAAGACTGGTAAAAGTGGGAATGTGCAAGGTGAGATACCTTAGTTTTTTTATCCCAATACTGAGGAAATGATTGTGGACAAAGTTGAGGATTTCTGGGATGATGGTTTGTAGACTGGTAATTATTCCCAAGGTGGTGCTAAGGAGGAGATTCTAGAGGAAAACCCTATGAATTCATATGAGTATGTGGAGATGCTACTAAAGAAAGCAACCAAATAATAAAACAATGAAACCAATTGTCTTGTATCTAAGATAAATAACATTAGAAAGGGTCCTTTTCTATCTTTTTAATAAGGCAGACAATGTCCAATTGATGGGAAACATGGGAGTAAAGAATAATTAATTTTAGATAATGCTAGCACCATTTAAGGTGATAGTCAATAACGCTAAGAATATGAAATACAACTAGGAGGAAAGAATCAATAGTTTGAAAAGCTTAGTCATCAAGTTTAATAGTAAGCTTGACATTATGGTTGATGCTAGCAAGAAGGCTATTCAAAGGAATAATATTGGACTTCAAATGCCAATTGAGAAAGCCATAAACATGGGGATGGGTGTAAATAGGAGGATAGATAATAGGTCTAAGGTGGGTGTTTATGTTGTTGGTGATGAGGTAGAGGTCATTGGCCTTGTTGTTGGTTCAAGTAGATAGGCTTCATCCAAGATGTAAGGGACCTCAAGCGAGTCAAATGTTTTTTAAATATCATGCACAAGTGATAAAACACGTCATGGATATGCATGATCAGATCATTCATAAGGACATAGAATCTACAAAGATTCTAAAAGAATTACAGTCTGCTGGTTTGGGCTTTTGCCATATTTTTCTTTTTGGCTATTTTTTTTTCTTGTTGCTATAAGTTTACTACTAGTTTTTGTTAGATTATTTTTTGTTGACAATTGTTGGTCATTATAAAGGGTTTTAGGGCCCATTCAAAACTTTTTTTGCTTAATAAAAAATATGCAATTAGGCTGACTTATAACTGTAGATATGATATATGTCAAATAACTAAACTAGATCAATATTTAATGTAAAAAAGTAATAAATTTATCATTATAATGTAGCTCACCTAGGATTGAAAATACACAAGCTTAATGATATGTGCAAGAAAATATACACATTATAATATTAAGAATGATCATAAAATCCATACTAATGAATGGAGATAGAGTGAGAGAGAGCACTTATCTCAATGGCAAAAGATAAATGTCAATTGTAGATAGTGAACAAAAAATGCCTTAAAAACATTTTTGTTCTCAATAGTCATGCACATGGACAAAAACACTGACATGTGTTTTTTCCATCTAATATATTGTCTTTCTTGGTTTGTATCAATATTTCCTTATGAACAGTCAAGATGGTCTATGTCTACAAACTTAAGCTACAATGGTCTATATGTTTTACTATTTGAGTTACATAAAATGTGGATTGTTAGACAATAGTATTCTCTACCCTACTCTTAGGGATTTTCTTCCATATTGGTGGTATTTATAAATACCATTTTAGATAGAAATCTTTAGAAGTGTACACAAATTCTAAAATGAATATCAACTAATTAGCATGCAGTAAGATGAATATGATCATATTCTAATCATAGTTTAAAAATTGAATGTAAATGTGAATAATTGTTATTAGAATAATAGTATTCTTATTATATTCTTAAATAATTCAATGTAATGAATATCCTTTTACATAAAAATATACATCTAAAGGAAAAATATTTGTGCAAAGTTAGCCTCAAAGTGAATTTTAAGGTCTATTGTAATCAAGATGATTTCATACTTCAATATGATCTAAATGTTAAATGAATTTTTTTTCAGGTGTCAAACTGATTCACTTCTTTAAGAGTATTTATATTTTCTAAAACTGTTGCGACCAGTATGAAACCAACTCCAACCTAATGATATTTTCCAATTTTATCCAACACTCGTACATCTATTTTAATATAATCTTCACTTGACGTAGACATCTGTACATTTGAAGGCAATAAGTATGATATTAAAATTCATTTCAATTGAAATAATTCATTACAGAAGAACTGATAATTGATGTACAAATATGAGTGAACAAAAGAATTGTCACATCTCGCCAGAAGTATCAAATTTCTTTAGTAGTTATTGTCAGACATGTCTATTTTATCTCCAAAAGTGACCTGTCATACCAACAACATGCATCGACATACATGTTCGAGGCATACATACCATGCCAATTTGGCGTGGCCACCGGACTTACAGAAAATGATGTGGACTTGTCCCGGACTTGTCAGTTTCAAACATTGGGGCCCATACAAAACTACGTGGACATGCCGGAGGATGGTGGATCTTGGGCCGCGGCTTGCGGGAATGTGTTGTGCTTAACCCGCACATTAAAAGCCATGAAAAACAAACAACTAGCAACAAATGTAGATGATCGCATTCGGACAACAAAATGACGATAAAAAGAGGGTGCGGGCTTCCAAAACACGTTGGATCCCTCCAAAATGGACAAAACCTTTCGTATGTGTTAGTGATAGGTGGCTTAGTCCTTAGTCAATCACAATCATTCATTAAAAAATTGATGATGTACAATGTGCGACTAACACATGTGTTAGGAAAACCGTACTACCTCGTGCCATTTTCTGCCTCATGTGGAAAAAAGGACTAATGGGACTAATGCAATTGCAACCATTCATTGAAAAATTGACGATGTAAATTGCGCTAGCATGTTAGGTAAACCATACTATGCATTCCTGTACCTCCATTTTCAGAATACCTCACGCCATTTCTGCCTCATGTGGAAAAAAAGACTAATGGACTAATGCAATCGCAGTCATTCATTAAAAAACCGACGATTTACAATGTGCCACTAACACACGTGTTAGGTAAACCATACTACGCATCCCTGTACCATTGTTTCAGAAAACCTCGCCCCATTTTCTGCCTCATGTGGAAAAAAGGAGGACTGATGGGACTAATGCGTGATTAATGCAAGTGTCCTCATTGTTGGGCGTACTCATTGTTGAAGTCTTCTGATATTGTTGAAGGGAAAAAAGGGCTTGAAGGAGGCAGCAAGTTATTATTGAAGGGTAGCCTGCATTGTTGAAGGAGGCTTCATCTTTTGCTATTGTTGAAGGGAAAGAAGGGCTTGAAGAAGGAGGCAGTGAGTTATTATTGAAGGACTGCTTGTGTTGTTGAAGGAGGCTTCATTTTTTAAGGTTGTCAGGTATGTGGACAAGTCATTTTTTTTCTATTTGTATATTCTGGGTTTCAATTCTTTGTTTTTTGGTTTTTATTTTGCTTTATATACAATGGGAAAATTTTCTTGTTTTTCTTTATATGTAGTGGGAAAATTTTCTTGTTTTACTTTAGTGGGAAATTATTCTTGTTTTGCTTTAGTGAGAAATTATTCGCATTAGGGTTAGATATCATGCGGGATGCATGTTTGCTGGCTCCAAAAATATGTGGTAGTAGCCGTGGTAAAATGTGCGACAAAAACACATGTTAGTCTTGTTGTACTATTGTTTTGGAGCCAGAATAGATGCGCCCACCGCATTAGGGTTAGAATTCATGTTAAGATGCCCGCGTCTATTTGGTCTGTCATGTCTAGATGAAGCTATTCAGACATTCTTTTTGCTACAACCTTCACATTTGGCGACATTTCCACTATTGCGCTTTTCGTTATAAGTCTTACCGATAGCCTCATCGGTTATCGACAAGACAAATTTATGCTTCTGCCACGTATGTTCACTATACCGATGAGCCTTATCAGTATATGATTCTCCGATATAACCACCGTTGACTTCATAATTTAATTGGCGAGAGTGATTTTGATAGGTTCGACCTTGGATTTCCATGCATTGTAATCGGTATATGATATGTCGATCAACAACTAGTATTTCTTGCATGTTTTTATCGAGGTTACTTATCCTGATAGTGTAACTTTCCATTATTTGTAATTTTTACTTCCATAATCAAGCAGGAACTTCTTCCATACACAAGGGGGCACCTTTTCTCATTATGCTTCCTAAGATGCAGACTCATCTATTCTAGCTCCAAGACCATAGTAAGGATTTACTAGAATAGCCACACGTGTGTTACTCGCCCAATAACTGTGGCCATGCAGTCTCCGCCATATGGATTGAATAAGTGGTGTGTTAGTCCATCCATGATTAACAATTAAATATACCCGACTAGGTTGACAAGCTCGTAGATCTAATATCACTCATTTTAAGACAACAATATAGGTAAAATATATAGCATAACACTAATATTCAAATTATCTTCAAATTATTCCAATCAATATGTAGAAATACCCATATAAATTTGTAGATAATTTTACACAAGTTCTTTGGTCTTCTTATTTTAATATGATTTACTATTTATTACATAAATATTCTACAATAACAAAAAAATGTCTATTTTGGAGCTACAGCCGAACGCGTCTATTCTGGCTCCAAAAAGTCAATACGGATTGACTAATAGGAGTGTTAGTCACGCGTGCATGTATTGTTGTTCAAAAATGAAGTTTAGATTTACTAACACGTAGGTTAGTATAGCATTTTACAGCATTAATTTTGCAATTAATGGCTACGACTGACTAACCTGTCGCTAACACATTGTACAAAAGGTCCACTTTAGAGGGTTGTGTCTATTCTGGCTCCAAAATGGACCTTTCGTATAGTGTGTTAGCGACAGGTTAGTGAATCACAACCATTAATTGAAAAATTGATGGTGGAAAATGCGCGACTAACACACATGTTAGTCAATCCGTACTGTCATTTTGGAGCCAGAATAGATGCGTCTACTTTGGAGTGGGAGCACCTATTGTACAACATGTTAGCATTGTGTTAGTAAATCACTGGCCGTTGATTGCAAAATCAATGACGTAAAACTTGCGACTAACAGGTGTGTTAGTCATTGTGTACTACCATTTTGGAGCAGTCGCATAATGTGCCTTATAAGCCGAAGAAACTTTTTATTAGCTATGTGCATCATATGAATCCAAGGTCTTCGTAGGATAGCATGATATGGATATGTGCAAGTGTACAAAAACATCCACAGACTATTGTGTAGAAACTTAGATTCTAGAATAACATGGAACATGTGGTAGATGAACTTAGTTATTAGAAAGGACTAAAAAATTAAGGCATAGGTTGATAAAAATTCAAGTAATTTATAGACATCGTTGTTAGTCTGATAGATTTCCATGTCCATTTTGGAATCATAGGTATCTCAATTTCAAATATGGAGGCCAACTTTTCTTTAGAGATAAGAAAAACACAAGTCGCATTTTGGGGACGAATAAGTGATGATAGGTTGATGAACCTGTTTATCTATGAAGAGACCAAATTCCTTTCCATGGTGAAGTTGATCCTTGGACCTGAGTACATAGATGGTGGATGGAAGAACAAAATGAATGCAGACATAGTGTCTCTATTTATGGCATGGTGTCTAGAGCTCCGACCTATTCTGAAAGTCAGAAAAATCATGGATAGGTGTGTAAAGCAGGAATGGTTAGGCGGAATGGAAGCTTTATTAGGTTTGGCACGAGATATGGATGGCTTTGAAAGTGTGGATAGAGCGTGCATTCACATGAGTTAATTCACTCCTCCCTTGCAATCGTTCTTTCTCTGGAGTGCCACATTTGATAAAGAGGCCAGAAAAAGTGTAGCATAGGCTGGAATGTATGGTACTGTGCAATACCTTGAGACGGTCGATGTCTAGGAAGTGCGTGTCGAGATAGAAAAATGGGGACCTTGGACATAATATAGAGCATTTGTGCAATGAACGGTTCCTGCATGCACAAAACAATGGGGTCGACGTTGTGGAAGAGGAACAACTAAGAAGGGTCGTGTGTTGCAGTTCAGTGAAGGCTCTAGTAGGGAGACATAAATGAATCAAGTTAGGAACATGGAAGTGTTGGATGTGGAAGAGGGCACGGTCACTGTTCACCTAGAGTAGCGAGATGACACATACAACCTTTATTGAAGCAAGCACTGTGTTTGTTTTTTTAAATGTTTTTGAATGTGTTATGTATGGACTGCTATGTATACCGGTTTCGATGGTCTAGTTAGCTACCCATGGAGGTTTATCTTTTAGAATATAAACATTTTCAGAATTAATATAAAATATAGCTTTACCGGACAAAAATAAAAATTGTTGACACCAACTGATACCCTTATCTTCCCTGTTTTGAAATTGTTGTTAACATTTCATTATATATGGTGAAAAAATAAGTGTTCTTGATTGTATGTGCATGAAATTTTTCTATAACATCAAACTCAAGCATTTCAATATATATGACTACAAATAAAATTAAATTCTTGTAGCACAATTGAGTTTCTATTCTGGCTTGGTAAGAAATTGGAGGATTTCAATATATATGTTGGAAAAAAAATGATAACCTTATCTTCCTCTTTTGTTCTCGGCTTTGTCTCACTCATCGAGTATCGGTGTAACCCAAAACTCCTCTCACCGATGATTTGAGTTATCCCAATGACTTAGTATTTCTACCTTTTAGTATTGCCTCATTGGCGTAAGTTATGCTAATGATACCGCCTTTGCTGTCTAGCCCATCAGGTATCAGAGTAGCGTGTGATGACATTCTCCGATGACCCTATTGGTCGCTGAGTCGCAATGGGTAAAAGGACTTGCATATTCCCATCGTGGTCTCACGACCACCGTTGATTTTCCTTGGACCTGACCATAGTTTAAAGTGCTTTTTCCTCTTCACACTTTTCGGGCCCACCATTTAGTCATTGATCCACAAAGAGTAAAAGGACTTGCAACTCTTCATCGCATTCTAGCGACAACCATCAAATCAAATCCTTACCGCTCTAACTTAAAGATCCCTTCATCACTTAACTGACAGCACTGGATCTCTGACCGGCCCTACCACTAGCGGCTTGTCGTTGACTCGCAATGGGTTTTAAATGTGCAACTTCCCAATGCGGTATCACAATTGTCGTTGGATTAAAATAGACCTACATGACTTTAAAGAACCTGATGCATACATTAGAAAACCATACTTATACTTAGGAAAATTAAAGCGATCCAACTTAAAAGACAAAACCCGCCTAGAATTAAAACTCATATGGCCCCTTTTCAACGATATAAAGACCCTTCCGGTTAAGTGGAGAAAAAGGTAACAGACAAATAGATTTTCTTTAGAGACAATAAGACATGAAGATTTTTATCAAATGTTCTCAAAATTATTAAACCCAAAATTCATAATTCATGGACTAGATTATTGCAGCAGTGTGAATTGACTAAAAGGCGTGTTAGCCGCATGTTTTATATCGTCGATTTTGCAATAAATAGTTGCGATTGACTAACCTGTGAGTTACATGTTGTATGAAAGGTCCATTTTGGAGCTAGAATAGACGCAGCCTGGCTATTCTGGCTCCAAAGTAGACTTTTCATACAAAATGATAGCGACGTGTTAGTCAATCCCAACTTTTTATCGCAAAATCGATAGTTTAAAATGCGCGACTAACATGCGTGCTAGTATAACTGCTCGTGAACCTTTGCTCAGGTGAAGAGCAATATAAATTTGTAAACACACCTCAAACCTGCACCAAAATAAATTAGAAACACCTCCTAAGCAATAAAATAACATACACTAAACCACTATGAAAAAATAGTAGCAAGGTCAATCCATTTGGTACAGACTGCTACTACAAAAATGATAAAATTACAAGGTAAAATCTGGAAATTATCTTCAAATTCTATTCAAACTTGCTCACAAATGTTCCATCCCATGTACAATCATTGCCAGAGCATTTTATATCTCATTTTGGTCATAGCCAACTCTTCATCGGTTTTCTAACCACCGATTTGCTGAAAAATGCAAAGTTGCTCAAAAAGTTGCAAAACGTTGTCAAGCAACAATGACAATTTTTGCTCAAATGTGCATTTTTGCCTTTTATGCATTTTTACTTATACTGAACCTCCTATCATGACTTCCTACCATTAAAATAACATGCGTAAATGCCTAATCAGGCTTTACAAGTCTTTTTAGATCATAATGCAAATTTATGCCATTTTAGGCTTAAAAGGGCTCATAGGCCAGATTTGAGAAAAGTAACAACCTAGGTGACAATCATCCTTCAAATGACTATCAAACACACATGTGAAGCTCTAAGTATTCTATTATTCAAACACCTAATCCAAAATATGGATCATCACCTCAAAATGTGGAAAATCCATTAAAAATGGTTAAAAGCTAGGTGCTCCTACACCAATGGGTGTCCAACTTACCTATTTCAAGAACTTTGGAGACTCAACATTATACATTACGATTGTAATTAAATGTTACACTATGTAAACAAAAATTTAGAGATAGACTCATTTAATAGTATTTGGAAACCTTAGTAAATAGTTTCCTAACACCTCACTTGGTATGATGAATCTCCTTAGCATGGTCTTAATTTCCCTATCTCTTCCATTTGGTGGAACAAGCTATTTTAGTATAAGGAACTCCCTTTATGTCAGTAAATGTGGATCAAGCATGGGAGCTTCATTTTAGCTAGAGGTAGGCCATACCTTAGTGGAAGGACAAACAAGAGACCTCTGTGTTTTTTCATGTGCTTTGGTAGATTGGTATCAGGCCGGTTAGATAAAGTACATACAAGCAGGGACTTGACAAGTTCTCATAATAGTAAAGATATGTTGTTCGGATGAACCTTGATTGGAATTCGCGCCTGTTATGGTGTCTAGACTTCTCTAGAAAGTCTGAAACTTTATATAAGGAATGGTTCAGATTGTAGTCTTAAGCCTGGAAGTATTGATCTGGACCGATGGTGCATCATTTTGGTCTTAGTTGCCTATATAAAGAGGAATTGATCTAGGCCCAATGTAGTTGGCTATTTCAAGCAAATGATATACTCTAGAATGTTGTATGGTGGGTGGCTAATGGCATATTGGGTGCTAATCGACACTAGTGTGATGGGTTTGTTTATGAGGCTGTCATTTTCCCTATGGTTGACATATTTGATTCAAAGGAAGTGACCATACAGAGGATCAACGACTTTATTTTCCCGTCTGATGGACAGGCCCTAGCAAATGCCATTCTAGAGTCGGATTATGATTATTGGGTAAGCACCCTCGGCATCTATTTTAACCACACCAACTGTAACTCCTCTGAAACAGAGGAGTCAGACAGTGAAGATGAGGAAACTGCCCCAAAAAGGGCAGCATGGGAGAGGAGGAATAACTTCATCCAGGAGACATGGGAGGTGTTTAGGGTAGGGGTGAGCAATGGGAATCTGAATCCCTTCCGCAGACTACTCAAATCCAATGATAACTGGCTCTCGACACCAACCGTTATCAAAGTAATAGAGATTGGAGAGAACATGGTTGTCATACTCCAATACATTGGGAATTAGTTTTGTTGTTTATTCCTATTTTGCATATGTCACTTGAAACTACACTTCTATGACCCTATTGCAGACAATAGGAATAATTTTGTAAAATTAGTAGTAGCACTATTTTAGGTACTTACCCATTATGTTATAAAACATTTTGTTATGGTAAATAGGAAAAAGTGTCAGCTGACACTATATTAGAAATGGCTCACCATTATAGGTGCATGGAGCACCTTTGATGGTCATTTTGTAGCCAATATTTTTATATTTAAAGATGTCGTTTTCATCTACATGTGCTGATGATGGATGGTGGACATTACAATTTTTAAAAAACCAATTCTTCTTATTTTTTAACACAATGTGTGTTAAGTATTGATGTAGTCAAATACAAATTTTCTATCACGTGAAGTACTGATCTATAGTTGTTAGTTTTCCCTTTTCTGTAGTTTAATATTGCTTCAATCTCTCTGTTAGCATCAAACTATTTTGCAAAATCATTATACTGACTCATCATATATGGATTTAATGGATTAGAAGCATTTACTCAACTCAAATCCTCCTATGATTTGCCTCATGCGAACAACAGTATGCCCATTCTCTGCATTTAATAATGGTAGGTTTAGGGTTTTGCAATTAGATTCCACAATGGCTAATCAGAATAACTTTTTCGATAATTCAATTATTTAGCACCACCCATCCTTCAGTCGGCATAGGTCTTACTTATCACTTCTCCTCTTGGCTAGGTTCTACTTTTACCTTTATATCACCTCGACATAGGTCATTCTAATACACCCTCCTTTTATTCCTCTATGGTGTTATCAATGTTTTGGATGTTGTTGGAATTTTTTCTTGGTATCCTTAATTTTCCAAATTTTGGATTTACTCCCTTCGAAAATCTTTAAAAAAAAATAACCTTTGTGTCGCATTATTTCCAAATCACTTCTATTTGCCCGTTTCTTTTTTCACTTAAGTGGAAGGGTCATCGTGTCGTTGAAAGGGGCCATTTTGAGTTCTAGGTTTGGGCAGGTTTTAATTAAATTTGAAATGTTTCGTAGTTTCCTAAAGTCCTAAGTATTTTCCTTTATGTATGCATTGAGTTCTTAAAGGCCAGATAAGTTTCTTTTGATCTAACGGTTGTCGTGACACCGCAATGAGAAGTTGCATTTTGAATATTCATAGTGACCTAGCGACAAGCCACTACCGGAAGGGGTCGGTCAAACAATTAATCCATATAGTTAATGGAGATAGCTAGCAGTGATGGTTTAGTTGTGATGGCTAAGTATTGAATGACCTTAAGGATCGAATGGTTAGCTAATGATTGAAAAGTTGTCGCTAGACCACTATGAAGAGATGTTCTTCCTTTACTCTTTGAGGACTAGCAACTGAATGGTGGGCCCAGCCATTGTGACAAAGTCTAGAGGAAATCAACGGTTTTCACTAGACTGCAAAGGGAATATTCTTGGCCTTTACCCATAGCAGATCAACGACAAAGAGCAGGCGAGAGATGAAATGATGGGTCCACTTAGGCTAAACTGATTAAATGGAGCACTGAATCTGCATGATCTAACAGTTCTTAGTATACCGCGATAGGAAGATGCTTGACCTTTACTCATTGCAGATCAGCGACTGAAGGGAAAAATACTCAGGAGAAGCCCTTTTGGTCCATTAGAGCTGAAATTTAAAATTTAAAAGAATTAATTGTAGAAGAGCACGGCCCTATTGATGATAATTGATGCTCAGTTGTCGGCAAGGTGCCTCCATAAGACATTGTTTTGAAATTAAAATTGCAAAAAGTTGTCAAGAGGATTAGCAGAGACTAGGTGTGCGGTTTTTGTGATTTCTTAGGTGACAAGTAAGTTTTTCTACGACTGTGCTTTGCAATACCTGTTTGTGTGAGATTGTTTGGTTATGGAAATTTAGAAGGGGTTATTTGAATAAAAATTGAAGTGATGACAACTTTAGATTGATAAGATGGCACTGTGAAGAGAATTTAAGGGAAAGATAGATTACCAAGAGAGGGCTATTTGCGATGTCTTTCTCGAACAATTGCTTTAATCCATAAATAGTGCAACCAAGATAAAGGAACTTGTGCCCAAATCTCCTCGCCTGTGGATTCCTAGTGGTTTATATGACAAGGGATGTTGGCTGAGACATCCCCAGATAGGCATGATAGGTTTAGGTATGTTTAGGGTAGGGTTTGGCCAATAGAATACACTTGGTCCTATAAATAATATATGGGTATTAGATGTTGGGAAACTGGTGGTCCCTACAGTTTTCATGGACATTGATTTGTTGACCCAAATTGCAAAAAGTTATGACCCTATCACTAGGACAGTGAGGAATGTAAATGGGGCCCCCATAATTGAAATCACTGATGATGAACTCAGAAGGGTATTTCGACTTAATGAAGCCTCAAGTTATTTAGAACCCATTAATTTTGAAATGCTCAAGAATGTCTATGATGCCCAGAAGGATCATCTTAGGAATGGGCCATTGAAGGAATTATTTGCAAAGATAGGAGGGTTAACATTGGTAGGCCCTATCACAATGGAGCCTTTCCCTATGAATTTCTTCACTTTAAAAGGGCTAAGGGTGTATATTGGTCTGTACATCAAATTTTCAGAGAAGATGCAAAGAATTGCATGCCAACTCATTATATGCTTATGATGGCACAAATTTTGAACCTGTCCTTAGTAGTGGCATATGATTTTACACCTTATCTTGCAGATGTCATTCATGAGGGTTTAATTGGGATAAATAATGCTAAAGTGGATAGACCTTTTGGTTGGTATTCCATGTTGATGCATGTGTTCTTGTTTAAAGGCATGGAATATTTTGGAAAGATATGGAACTACTAAGAGAAAGGGGGCAAATACATGCCAATTCAGTTATGGAGTGCAGATCTATCTTGGGAAAGAGAAGATGCTAGCTATCTGAAATTTGATAGATGCTTTGCATCTAAGCTTAAAATTATACTGTGTCAAAAGAACCCTAGGATCTCAAAGGTTGTCCTTGAATTCATTAGACTTAGATCCTATTTCCATCGTCTTTGAAGTATATGGTTTCAGTGGAACCCCATATTTTCTCCCATATCAGGTCCCTTTGAATATTGGTATTGCTGAGATTATGAGGCAAATTGGAGGCCTACAAGAAGCAAAGCTAAGGAAAGGAAGAGGGACAATCTTCCCAATAGTCACCATGGCACATCAATTTGTAGTCACCAAAGGTGGTTGACTACATTTTGAGAAGTTCCTTTAGCCATACAGATTGTCAATGGTAGTGGCTAGGTTTGTTGATCTTGAAGACTTCTTTAATGGTATGTTTAGGAAGAAAGTTAGGTGTGGTCACAAAATTCATCAATTTCACTTCCCTAAAGTTCTGATAAGAAATGAATTTAATTTGGATGAGCAGGAAGTAAAAAAGGAAAAATGGTTGGCATACAAGAAGACCCTTGATTTTGTCCAATTTTTTGACAAGAATTATGATCCTATGAAAAAATTTCACCTATTTGAGGAGAGGATCAATTATTTGATAGCATACTTTGAAGGTGCAATGTACACTCTAAATGAGAAGAAGGATTCTTTAATGAAGGCAGACCTTGAGAAAGCCAAGTTTGTCTTCACTAAGCATGTTTTGGCCAAAATCATTCCCCCTAGAGGGTATGTAATGTATAAGAAATTGGTATTTAATGTGGTAATGCCTAGGAGGGATGAACCTTCTACGTCAAAGGGAAAGAGGCCAATGGAGGATGCCCTTCAGTCACAAGCTTCCCCAAAAAGGCAAAGGTTGGAAAAAGAGGCACAATCAAGTGAATCTCTATATTCTCCTTCTCAATCCCCATTATTTATAGGTGATGAGGAGGAAGGTGCTGAGCAATTACTGCAACTAGGAATCTTAGGGGAGATTGCATGTACATATAGAGAATTGCAAGAAGGGATGGCAGAAGAGCCAACAGGTGCCAAAATGGACCTGACTATTGATGAATTTGCAGGTAGAGAACTGGATCCTGTCATTAAGAAGGCTAGTGATGAATTTTTGGCTGATAACAATTTTGTAAAGACATGAGTCTTTCTACAATATGTTTGGTGAAGGCATATAGGGAAGTTTAAAGAAATGTGTGAAAAGGGGAAAGTTGAAAAACCCCATAAGGATACATCTATTGTTGAAGCAGAAATAAAGTAGGAAATGGTGAGAGAGTTTGAAGCAATTACCTCTGAGGAAGGGATAAAATTGATTACAAATGTTGGAGTGCTAATTCTCCCAGAATGGGACATTGCCGATGCAATAGTTTTTGATTCAGTAAGGAAGGATACCAATCCTTTAGAGGGACTGAATTACAGTAATGACCATGTAGCCCTTGCAATGTGGTCACTTAAAAGAGACGAAAATAAAAGGAGAGATTTCTCAGAATCTAATTACTCAGAGGGCATGATTGTGAAAAGATTCAGACACAGGGGTAGTAGAACCTGCTAGCACGACCTTACAGTCTATTAAATTTGGCATGGCAGTGGATGAAAAAGAGGCCAAGGAGAAAGTTGATCTCCATGCGAAATTAGAGGTAGTCCTAAAGGCTTATAATCAAGAAAAGCTTGAACTAGCTTCTAAAGATGGCACTATTGCAGAGATGAAGAGTAAACTAGAAGGACAACATCAAAGGGGTGAGTCTTCCCAACTAATGATTGCTTCTTCTCTTGCTAAGCCCTCTCCTTCTAGCCTGATTATTGAATTCCCTCCTTCTCCCATGACTCATGGTTTCCAATCAGCTGAGAACACTGAGGATGAGATTGAGAGATTGAGGCAAGCTCAAACAATTTTTGCAAATAAGTATGAGGAAAAGATTAGGGGTAATGTTTTGAAGTTTGCTGATACTATTGGGTCAGCAATTGTACAAATACATATGGGAAGGGTAATGAGTCTTTTAGATTCTTTCAAGGAAGAAAAGGCTACTTTGGAGCCAATTTGGGATAAATGGACCGCCAGAGAGGTGGATTTGAAGACTATATATTCTTTCTCCCAGGGAGAAGAAGGTGCTGATGTCATAATTAGACCTACTTATGAATTAGAAAATGAGTTCTCTAGGTTTGTGACAGGAGGAGTTAACATCGAAAGGAGGGAAAACTTGTACCGAAAGGAGTATGCAAGTGAAAACTTGAATTGTTTCCTAGAGGTTTTTTGAGCGCCAACAAGATAAAAGATAAAGAAGTATGGATTGAGGAGCTGGGTCATAAATTGTGTCAGAGAATTAATAACATTATAAACATGGAGGATTTTTCTTTATTTATTCAGACTATTGAGGAAATTGAGAAAATAAATTCACATTTCGGCTTTTTGGAGAAGGAAGTTAAACAGTTGATAAAATCATGGAAGAGTTGGAACAAAATGAAGAAAAAAATCATTAAAGTCTCATGGCCTAATGATGATACATTCAAAATATGGGAAACCAAATATATTTTGAAAGAAACAGAAGCATAGGAAGGTCCCACCGATGCCCCGACATGTGGCAGTTTATAGGCAACCTGATCTACAGAGGAATACTTTTCACAATCAGTTGTGCTCCTACTACTACAATATTTTGTAATTGATGTAACTTTTTGGGGGGAATTGTGGTTAGGATAGGAATATTTTCTAGGGAAGTCCAAAGCTTGTCACATCCTATTTTCTATAAGTGGATACTAGGACTACCTAGAAGGGGATCGCAATAATTTTGTATGAAAGCTCTGGCAAAATATATATAGGCTTTTTTTTTGGCATTTTGGATGATCATTTTGTGTCTATGTAAAACTTTGATGAGAGAATATTAATATACAATCCGAACATTTATGAGCCCAAATATATGTTGTATTTGTGTCTGTATGCTTGTTATCATTTTGATTAAATGATCTAGGATTGTTTAGTTAAATGATTTGCAAGGCAAATAATGAGAATGTCTTAGGTTTTTTTCTCAAGGACAAAAATTAAGTATACTTAATTCCTTTTCATTGATAATCAGTAAATTTGCATGAATTTGATGATTGGGTCTACCATAGGTTGAGAGTTTATATATGTCAGGCATATATAGATTTAGTAAATGAAGGTGATGATATGCATGTGAATTTCTATTGTCAAATTTTCATTCCATTCTTAGTGACTCAAGAGACAATTATAAGATCATCACTGTCAAGGTTTCATCGTGTGTTGTATGAATAATATAAACATAAAATTATCAAGAGGACACATGGTTTCATCAAAAACGAAATTACACACAACGATATTAAGATAAAGACATGAAATCTTCTATATTTAACTTCTCCAATAAGAATGCATACAAAAACTGCACTTACAAAATACTCCAATACATTCAATTTGTACAGACTAAACTTATCATTCCTACTAGACTTTTGTAAAACATAATACTTGATACAAAAATGACTCATTACATATACATGAGCCATTGGATTTGAATGAAAGGACATACCCTTTCATCATGCTAAACTAAACTTAACTAAAACCTAACACCTAACTATCGAACTGCTAGACAAAAAGCAAAATTACAAACTAAGAAGTCAATTTTGGTCGTCCAATAATGTATTACATTTTATAATATGCTCCAAATACTTGTTGTCCTAATGAGTGCTATTGTTGAACATGATATCTCTGACAGCAATCTCCGTGGTAACCATCTTCTCCATTTGATCACCTGTTTCCTTCATGTCCAAAATATCTGCTCGAGCAACATCAAGGGATGCGCTGAGTACATTCTTGCATTTTGTAATCCAACTCCCTCTTTCTTTTAACTGCTCTACATCATCCACAATATATGGTACACCATACCTAACAATATCCTTGTAGTCAGTAAATTCTTGCTCAATATCTACGCCAAATGCCTTTTGTTTCTTCAACATTCTCTGGATCTTCTTGACTATTTTCTCATCGGCATTCTTATCCTTCAATAGTGCCTTCAGGCCCATCAAGATCCTTTTATGAGAAACCATATTTTCTAGGGTCTTGTGATAATTTGCCCAGAATTCTCTGAGGATTTCCACTAAATGCTCAAACCTATTAGTCAACAGAACACAAGCAACATCTACCCTGGCAGTTCGGATTTGCCTCCTTAACTTGATGTTATCTTTCATATTCTCCTCATACTTCTTCTTCCACTGAGCACCAATATCTACTATCTATGGCACTTAATGTCCATGACCTCTCAACAAGTCTTCATATAAACTTTTATATTTTTTACTCTCTTTCACTACCCACTGCATTCGGGCCTTATTCAATTCTACAATGTCAATCCCCAAATTTGCGGTGACGATTGGATTAACCTCTCCAACTTTTAGCTTCATCATATGCCCAAATTCCTAATCCACATCTATAATTTTGGGTCTCTTATTTGGAGGGTACAGGGCCCATTGCAACATTTCCTCTATATTTGGATCATACCTTGATCCAATAAAAATATCATTTACATCCTATGTATCTAACTTTACATCCTTTCTATCAGAATGCAACAAACTATCAAGGATGAAAGAGGCACTTAAGTCCCAACCTAGGAACAAGATCACACCTACCTCAATAAGAAGTTGTCTCCCTCTTTGTGGTGTCATTATGACCACCTCTACATCAGAGAATTCTTTCAATTTCTTAAGCAACTCTGCTTCATTCTCTGGGATAACATTTGGGATGCTCTCACTCAATTTTTTTCCCTTTGTAGTGATACAAAAATGATTTGAACTCTTTAGACTATACAAAAACTTCATCTGCAATAAAGGCAACCTGCTCTTCCATTCTTACATCTACATTTACATTCATTCTCACCATGGCTTGCTCATGGCTCTCTGCCACTTCTTGTAAGTCAGGTGCTTGGAGGGTCCATACAACTATATTCTCATCAGACCCACTCTCAAACTATCCTTCCTCTCTTAGTTCCTAAAGCCTCTACTTCCGTTCTTCCAATCTTTGGTTCAATTCCTCAAAAACCGCAGAAGCCTCATTCTGTTCCTTATTTCTGAATAGATCTTCAGCCTCCAAGGGGATATGCAAATACTCTCCCAGATTTTGGCTCTTCCTGCAATGGTGGATGTATCCCTCTGGATCATAATTCTTCCAAGCCTGGTGTCCATACAGATTGCACTCCTCTACCAGCTTCTTTTCTATAATTTCATAAGCCTTAGTAGAGACAATGGTGAAATCTCCGAAATGTAAAGTGCCAAGCACAAACACCTACTTGTGTGCACCAGCTAAATGCTTGGGATTTGACATGCTAAGCTACCTAACAATTTCTAAATAGGCAATCCTATCAGGAACTAATGTGGACAACATATATGGAACACCCTCAAAACCATAAACCCTAAAAAAAGTGAAATAATGGTATACAAACTAGTCACCCCAATTGTGCTTGACTCTGGTGTCTCCAAAAGTATGGGGTCTCAAGAATATTTTAATCTCTGGTGAGATAGACCCATCACAGTCCCCCCCAAATAATTTGTACAAGCGCTTCACAAAGTATTCTTCAAACAACACATTGTGTGATTTGTCAAACCTTGAGTCCCACAAGGAAACCCATAATTGGATTGGTTAGTCATGTCCTTCCTTGGTCCTGGAAGTCACCTTTAATTCTTCTAGCCACAAACCCTGCATCTGCCCATGAAACAAAACCATATGCATTAGCAATGAGTAAAATTTGAAAGTAGGGTTAGGCTTTGTTTGCAATTTCAAGAATCCTTCATGTAACTTCTCTGCCAAGTAAGTTGCATAATCAAATGGCCTTGTCTCATGCATTTGAATGTATGCAGCCAACACCAATAGGCCTATCCTTGGAACATCAGTAACTTCTTCCCCGCAAACCTGGCCGTATGCCTAGTATGTGTACTGCAAGTATTCTCTGAACAAAGTGATTTCAAAGGGAGGACCATCCTATTGTATAGGTCATCCCTTCTCCTTCTTGTGAATCGCTAGCTTCCACACTGTGTGAGTAGTGTCCATTTGGGTGTACTCTCCTTCTAGGTCTGTAAAGGATAGGGGCATGTAGGGCTCATAAGTCATACCAAAGACCTCTTGAATGGTCCCAACACATATCCAGATGAATGGATCCCCATTAGGCAATTCAAAGCATCTTTTTTGTTTGTTGTATTTCCTGGTAATTTGAGATTCAGAAAAGCATTTGGGACCACCAATCTACCCAAATTTGTCATCCAAGGGTTCAACAATGGCATATCCTTGTTCTGCCTCAATTAGTGATACAAAAATAATTCATAGCCCCTTATGGTTGTCCAGATATCTCCAACCTCTTTCTACTTATCTTCTAGTTGATCCTTGGGTGGTAAATAGGTTTTAGATCTTCTTGACTTAGCACCCGACGACTTCATTTGGTCAATCATGTCTTGGTTCAATTTTCGCTTCTGCACACCCTCCATAGACTTCATCTTTTTAGCTTTAGTGGACTGTGTATCTAAAATCTCTATGACCTTTCTCTTCCCTTCTAAACCAGAAGCCTCCATGATTAAGCGCTTGAATTCTCAAATTACCCGCGCTTCATGTTTGCAACTTCAATATTGATGGCTGAAGAAAATATGAATAATTTTGTCATGAGAACTCTTTCTTTCTGCTAGATATGCAACGGCTAGAGGGAGTCTTTAACAATCATAAATCATAAATTTTGCTTCATGCAGATCAAATCCACCTGATCGCTAGCATTTAATAGTGGTCATCGTATCAGATATTCCAACGGCTATTCGGCATAACCCTACCCGATATTTCAATTACTTCGTGCCAACCAAATTTTATGTTCCTTCAATTACCTTTTTGTCTCGCCTATCGGCATAGGTCATTCCAACTAGTCTTATCGCACCTTATTCTCCTTATCGGGTTGCTTTGGTCTATCGGTGTATTATTTCCCGATGTAGTCACTTCACTTGTGACGAGCTCAACTTCCTTATTGGGTGTCTGGATAACTCAATATGCATTTCCCCAATGATGTATGTTATCTCAATGAGTCTTCTTCCTTTCTTGAGTGGAACCGCTTTATTGGAGAAAGTCTTTTCGACATAGTTGCCTTCTTTATTTGGTGTATCTGGTATCGGGGTAACATAAATTAGGACCTCCCAACAACCTGATGTCCTTGCTATGCATACATCACTTTGTCAGATATCGACAAGAGTTCCACCCATTACCCCATCGGGTATCAGGATAACATTTTTTCCTCATCGTCGATAGTGTATGTTATCTCGATGACACTGTCTTCTTGTCACACCAAACAAGTCCACCTTAAGGTGTTAGCCCTTCTTTGTCATCAAGTCCAGCTAGATATTCATCGAGTAGTTTTCCACCACTGTATAGCAACAGTCATTGGATCTGCATCTAACTTTCATGCCCTTTATCTCTTCGTCCATTCGTGTCACATGTCAGCTTCCAATTCACTCACGGATCCACCTCGACGGCCATCTCAAGCTGCCACTAGACCACCACCTCATCAGCTGCCAAACCATGATGGTTAACCAATGAATATCTTTATCATGCGGTATAGAGACAATTGTCCGATCATCCCGGACTTGCTCACTCATTAATTCGCTTGAGCTATTGAGCCCCACCTTGGTCGCCAAGCCGCAATGGATAATGTTCATGCATCTCCATCATGTGGTATAGCGAGAACCATTGGATATGGATCTAACCTGCACTCCTTTTATCCTTTCATCCAGTAGATAACCGATGCTACCCCAATGACTAAAGACGACTTCATCGGGTCATCAGGATGACTTCATACCTACTACTCTAAGCTCCAAAATGAACCTTTTGTACAGCATGTTAGCGATAGGTTAGTCAATTGCAACTGTTAATTACAAAATCGATGGTGTAAAATGGATGACTAACATGCATGTTAGTCAAGACTCATCAGGTATCAGTATAGTAGACTGAGATTGCTCCCGATAGCCGATACCTACTTCGATATGTCGAGGTCATCAATAGAGGTTGTGCCGATAGAGCTCACAGATTTTCTTCACAGTGTTTCATCGGTCAGAGTTAACTCGATTAGTATGAACAAAGGTCAAGTGAATTAGAGGGATATTTCCAACACATACCACAGACATCTCTGAACATGTTCATGACCCTGCTCTATGTTGATCCTCCAAAAGTACTCCTACAATGAAATTAATTGTCAAGATGAGGATTGCCAGAATGCCATAATATTCAACATTCCCTTCAATATGCCCAAGTGATGCTTTTTCATGAAGATACTACAACATATCACCTATACATACAATCCACTAGTAAATGCTCTTATGATGAAACTAAAACTGTCCATATATAGCACAAAACTATTTTGTAAAAATATGTGCTAATGGGATGGAGGTCTAACAGTAATGCAGCTTTGTGAAGTCATTTGTACCAAGTGACCAATATCATGGAAAACAAATTTGACATCAACCACTATCTCAAAACACTATCATACTGAAGATATCATCACTGTAGTAGTTTATTGTTGATGATATCTTTTTCTTTGTCTGATATGTGGAGGACCAGAATGGGAAAACACCGGAAATGGTAGGACATTATGGTATTGGAAGTTCAAGATGCTGGTGTAGGTTTGTGTCATTTCTATTCAAGGGATATTCAGTGGATGCCAATTTGTGTCGAAAATGATTCAACAATAGACCTATGTGCAGCAATTCCACTGGGTAAATTGGATGCATTCATCAGAGGGGAATCGTTGCGTGAAGGTGTTAAAACCCAATTCGTTCAAAATCGACACACTGAGCACGAGAGTGTTGTGCACAACACACATAGAACAAAGATGTACAGCCACTTCATAGACACATTCTTTCCTATTCTTTGTCTATGTTTAATGGAATTACAACTATTGTTGATAATAGGAGAGTTGCTTTTGAAGGTATTGGTGTTCATATGGACAAGAAGACAATAGGAAAAAGTCCCCGAATAAGAAGCGCACCTAGACATATTAGAAAAAAAAGAGGTTGTACATACCACTTCATTGTTAAGGTGTTATATGGTAGGCCAGATGTGGCCATCTTGATATTGAAGCAACTGTTGCATGTAGACAAGAATGGTGAAGCTTGTCATGGCGTGGGTGATATCAGCAATGAGCTGCGCTCTCAATTTGTACCAAACCTTTCTGATGAATGCAAAGCATATATAGAGATGTTGTTTCTGATGGATGTGAGTGTTTATGCTATTATGGACAAACATCTTGATGATCCCATTTTTCATGACATGTTGAAGAAGAGAGATTCATTTGTCACACGCAAGGATGTTATGAACATGGCAACAAGGGTCCATTCTATTTGACCACGAAAGCAAGTGGATGATACCATTATCATCTTAGAATGGAAAAAACAAGATGAGGAAAATTTATTTTTTTGTAGCAACCACAAGGTGCCGACAGACCTTTCATTATGGGAATACAAACGACTTGGATGCTTGAAATGATGGTTCGATTCTCGCATGACTCAATCATCTCAATGGATTCGACATTCACAACAAACAAATACGGGGTAAGTCTCCTCGAACTTAACCTTTTTTCATGCAGCCCATTTGATTTGTGGATGGTCATGATCTTCATGTTTTTTGTTTAAAATATTATCAACTGTATTCATGTCTCATCTTCGATGAGCAACAATCGGGGGTGCCTGTTGCATGGGCTATGACATCCAAGAACAAGATCGAGGATATCCAGGTGTGGTTGATGGAGTTGCAGAGATGAGGAAAGGAAAAGAGGCTTGATTGGAGGATCAATTCATTTATCATGGATGATGCGAGTGTAGAGATTCAAGCGATAGAGTAAGTGTAAGAGCAAAAATTTTGTCTACATGAAATCAAACATTATGATACATTGGTCTACGTTTTATTTCAAATGAGCAACCTCCCAGCTCAATTAAATGTTTTGTTCATAACAGGAGTGTTTTTGAATGTCGTGTCATACTTTGTATTTGGTAGGTGCATCAAGCATGGTTGAAGAATTTGTACAAGTATGCAATGAAGGAAAGAGGAATGCACATTTTTCACCATCTAGGGGCACTAATGATGGCAATGCATGAAAGTGAAGAGAGCACTGTGGAGGATCTGCACACTTTCTTTGTCAAATTTAGTGATCAACCATGTTTTCTAGAGTACTTCTATAGCACATGGTGTCAAGGAGAAGGTCATGTCGGTGAGTTGGACATTACATTCGACTGGTGGCTTTATTACTTGTTACCCATTTTGGTTGTCGTTTGGTAGTTGACATCCTACTCCTATTTTAAATCTTTTTTTTTCAATTTTTTTTTTGCCAGCTATGTGGGCGAAAAACTTCAGGAATTTTGCTCATGCTAACCTAGAAACAAATAATGCCATCGAATCATACCATCAAAAATTGAAGTCATTGCACCTAAGAGATGATAAAAAGACATGCTTGAGGAGGATGGACAATCTATATTTTATACTTGTGAATAAAGTGGAACCATTCTACCAGCATAAGCAAGAATTGCTGCATTTTGGATTTATCAAAAACGACAGGTTGACACATTTGCAAACTAGTATGGAGAGGGAAAAGGCAATTCTTGATGGCGATTGTGTTCTAGAGGACACTACTCCTGGTTGGTATTGGGTGAAAAGTCAGTCCTCATGCAACTGGTATGTGGTTAGGAAATTTGGGGATCACTTCTACATCTATGAATGTCCATGGAGTTTGTGAGGAAACATGTGCAAGCATGCGTTGAAGGTTGTTGCAATGATGAATAATTCATTCCACCATTCATGTGTTCCGGGTAAGTGGATGTTCGTGAATGTTGATCTTTGATAACTTAAAAGATGTGTACTTCACTCTAAGATCTTGTTTCATATAGATTCTATTCCTATATTGACTCTAACATCCACTAATACTAATGAAAACCCAACACCTAAACCTATCATCGATATCATTTCTAATGCACATACAAATATAAAGGATGTGGATACCATAATGTGGATTGAAGCAAACATAAAGTTAAACATATTGTCGCAAACAATGCTAGGTTTAGGCGATAAAATAATTGCATTTGAAGGCTATCTAGATAGGTTCATGGCTGATCTTCAGAATGTCGGTGCCATGTCATTTTATTTTAGTCCATCTTGTGATCCAGCCAATACAACCACCGAAGGTATGTTGCCTTGGTTCAGTGCAAGTTGGGTCCATCGTTGCAATTGGTGACAACATAGGCAGAGTAATACGAGTGAGATATGTCATGATGTTCAGTAGATTGTCACCTTTAAGTTTCCCTTTGAGACTTCTAGGAGGAGAACGTGAAAGAGGCAATTGGACCAAGGATCAGAACTGCATGTCCTTGCCACTGCATCGATTGTGTCTTATATAGGTTGGTACTCTAGTGTCACCTATAAGTGGTTTCTAAACATGTGAATGTTGCACACGTTTATTTAGTCGTCATGTCTTGTAGTTGGTGAAAGTGATCCACACTTATGTGTGACAGTGTTCGGCACCCCCTCAACACCTGGCCATAGGAGTCGTCGTCGGCAATTGCCTTTTGATGGTCTTTTACGTGAACAGGGATCACATAATGACCCTCCCTGATATTAATTTTGGTATTATTTGTTCAGATTAAGCTTTCCTGTTTGTAATTGTGTCATATATGTGCTTGACGTTTAGCCATTATTCATTCAACCTATTGCATAATATGGAACAACTTTGTTTATTGTAGTTGTGTTGTAATGTTTACTATTACTATCCCTAACCATATTTTATAATGTATCTTTATATGCAGGTCTGTTGTTTTTCACCCTTTTTATCACTAAATGGATTTCACATACACGTCGGGCGACAGGTGCAAGTTTTATGCAACTTAATTTTCAGTATTACGCTTTTATATCTTCAATTTATTGAATGCTCTAGTTAAATAATTAATACCCTTATGGTGTGATTATGTCTTGCATTTTTTAGTGCTTAACACTCTTATGTCTTACATTTATTGAATGCTATAGTTATATTACTAACACTCTTATCGTATGTATCTGCAACTACTACAGAGGTTGGCAGAGAACGATGAGGAGTCTGCCTTATTTCAGCGCCTCCCAGATATCGGTTTTTCAGATATTATTAGAACAATAACTCCCAGATGGGCCGGTGAGTGGACCATTCAAATGGGAAGACATTATACCAAGGACAATATGTACACTGTCCACATAGAAGACGTGATCTCATTCGCTAGATTGTCGACTCCGGTGATGATCACTTTGTATAGGCGACTATGGCCAGTATATTTTGCCCTTGCATATTGGGTAGTCACTCTCCCTCGGCTTCACATTCAGTGTACTAACATACCCCATTGGAGACGTGGATGGTCCCTGGTTCCATACTCAGATGACAGTATCGAGGATGTCACGACATTATTTCCATAGAACCTCCTTATTATGGACTACACCCGCATTTACACGGGTTATGGTAGTCCTCGGCTAGCATGGAGGTTTGTCAAGATACAAAGTAGACTCCCAATGAAGAGGAGGTCCTCTAATTAAAATTGTATAACTGCTTTTGTATTACTATGCTCTTTTTATAAAACAGTTCATTTTTATGGTTACATAGCCAATCTTTGTACATCATTTGTTTCGATTTTTTACGATTTATATGTTTGTGTCGGTTACGTTTACAATTTATATGTATACAAACCAATACACTTTATATGTTAATTTAAATCTAATAAATATAATCCTTTCTCTAAAGGAAAGGCTGAAGCTATTCTAGCTCCAAAACAATTGCAATTGACTAACACGGTGTGTTAGTCGATTTCGCCGTTTTGTGTGGCAAAAGGAAATGGCAGCCACCCAGTCCACCTATAAGAAAAATAGACTAAAGTCTATTTGTGTTAGTTAATTTTGTTGATTTGAGGACTAGCTGGCTAACATTTCCTTTTGCCATGCGAAATGACGAAATAGACTAACATGCTCTATTAATCTATTTGTGTTAGTCGATTTTGCTGATTCATAGAATGCATGGCCGCTATTTCCTTTTCACTCACAAAATGGAAAAATAGACTAACACACTGTGTTAGTCCTTTTCTCTGATTCCCTAACTGGTAGGCTACCATTTCCTTTATGCTCGTGAAACGATGAAATTGACTAACACGACATGTTAGTCTATTTTGCCGTGAGACGACGACATGGAATTGGTGGGTAGCCAGTCAGCGAATCAACGAATAACACTTCTCATATATATATGAAGTGTTACTTTCAATTTGAGTTTCTTTGTTTACGAAATACATGTATAACTAACTTGCGTGTTATACTCCACCTTATTCGTGTGCTAAAGCTTAAATAGTTAAATACTCATTGATTTATATTTAATATTTATGAAGAAGAATACTCATTGAGCTGGCTATCTTTTGTACTTGTGATTCAATTTATCCATCATTTATAAATAAGCATTTTTCAGTCTTCAATAAACAACTATTATAAGCAAGTGGAAGTTAAGAAAAATTGCCATCATACAATTACTATTTCTTTTAAATCTGTTATATAAAAACCTTTAACCTACAGATAGGTTTCAGGTATAGATTCACCAGCCTTGGTTCGCCAAGACTGATTTGGAAGTCATTAAGAGAAGTGCAAACACCATTCATCATACAAGACATGTAGAAAAGCCACATATAACCATTCAGAAAGCATGAAAAAGTGTACAAGAAACCAATCATTAACCATTGAAGCTATTTAAGTGAACTCAATCACATTTATTTTTTTATTTTTTTCAAAAGGTGGCGAGGACACTTAATATATTTTATTAATATATATATAATTTTTACAACTAGTTCAAGAAGGGCTCTTGAAGAAATGAACCAGAAAGAAAAACTTTGGTCAATCACATTTATTGAAAATAACCTTTCATGAAGCATACATAGTATTTTCTTAAATGAAAGAATATGTCTGATTACAAATAGTGTGCACCACTCGTGACGTTTTATTGAATAGGAGTCTGCAATATACATCTAGAAAACTTTTGTAACAATACAAGCCTGTTATAGAGGCAGAGGTTGAGTATTTAAATGACTTTTATTTCCCCCAGTGTTCGGAGTAAGGGGAGGCACATCATTCCCATCATCTTCATCGATTACAGAGGCAGACACCTCTGCGTACATCTGTTTCCAGTACTGAGCGCATTGTGCACAAACATCTAGCATGCCCTGCATCTTGTCACTTATGATTTTGTTGTTTTTAGTGCATGCTTCACGCACTACCTCCTATCTCTCATTCTCCATCTACAAACTACACACTTCCAGCTCAAAGTCCGTATTCTTATCATCCAAGTCCATGACCTTGTTATTGAGCTCCATGCATTTCTTATTGAGTTCAGTGCATTTCTTATTTATTTCAGTGCATCTCTTTTTCACTTCAGTGAATCTCCATTCAAGATCAGAAACAATCCCCTTGAGCCTTTCATTTTTAGTGTGGGCCATTTCGACCTTCTGCGTTAGCAGTTCTACATGCCTGGCGTCAAACTTCATTGTGTCCATCCCATTGCTCCAGTCTACAAAGGGCGGTAGTGGTTGTCTTGCAAACTTCCCTAAACCGCCATCAAAGGTGAGAACATCGGGCGTCCCATTCACCTTTGAATTCGTAGCAGGCATTCCATTCTATGGAACAAATGTTTTGACGCCCTTTCTTTTTCCTATTCATTCTCTTCCCATTGCCATCCCTGCAAACAATTCCAAAAAGAAGTATCAATAGACAGGTGGGCAAGACAACATGAAAAATGCAGGAAACAATAATTTATGCCAACACGAAATGAATAGCTATCTATTGCATTTTTTGCATGAATAACATTGTGTACAATACACAAGTTAACATGTTCACTAAAGTTGACATGTTCACTAAACTGGGCACTTGGGTTGCAGGTTACCTGCCAATTAGGAATCCTTGTTTTGGGAAGATAACTCCATAAGTCACCACTCCTTGTCCTACATCCAACTTATTACACATCTGCCATGAAACTATAATGGAAGTCTGGTGTATTTTAATTGATTTTTTTTTTGTTATTTTTTGTTGTTAATTCGTATCAGATTCAATGTTCAAAAACAAACAATAACAATTATATATTGAACTGTCGTAAGGTACAATGGAAAAAGCACATGGTTCACAATTTCAATCAAACATTTTGCTTGATCTGTATACATAAAAGAGTTGCAGGAACCCTATTGCTAAGCAATAACAAAACCTATGCATATGCAATTTGTAAGAGACCTTGAACAAAACTTGAACAATAAATGACTATCATCTACTTTATTGTACCATCCACTATTATTATTAAAAATGTTGCGCACCAAAGACAAGTTTCTAAATTTATTAAAGGGTAGTTGATGGTGTAGGATCACCATGAAACAGTCCAACAAATCAAGCCTTTACAGTTATGTTGCTTAAAATAGCAGGAAAGGTTGAAAATAAAGTACAATTCATTTAAAACATAAACAATAATTGCGAGGGTTTAAACTATGGTAAGGTAAAAGCCATCTCAATATAACATCTCCAAATCCCATCTGAATATTCTATCAAGGCTAATCTTCCACCATAGTATCTCGCTCTAAATATTAGGAAAGAGGAACAACAACTATGATCAAAAATATTATCGCCTTCATTGTCTAGATTGCGCAATGGAGTTGACAGCACCGTAAAATGCTTTACACTTCTTCTCATTCTTATGCAACTGAGGAGGGGTGATGCAAAGTGATCATAGCCTTTGACTTACCCATTTGATCACAGGGCCGTGTTTAACATCCTCTTTTTGTGGCTCGACACTTTTGCCAACTTTATCCTACCACATACAAATGACATCATACGAGTGCTGCCTATTTCATTCCATTAGAATAAGATAAACTATAGAATGAGAAGACGGAGAAGCAATCTTGTCTTCTTCAAAACTTAGCACGGGTGGCAAACAAACCAAGTCTTCAATAGGCCACACCGCCCATGAGTTTAGGGAATCCGACAAGACATTGACGAAAGGACCTGGGAAAGGCAGCTGGGTATTTGCATCAAAGACTGATGATGCAAAATTTAGCACAATGTCATGGGAATCGAATAGTATGAAACATTACACCCTTCCGCAGTCCATCAGTAATACCTTCTCCAACCACTGTCCCATCCACTAGTAGGTGGAATTCATCTCCAACAGCAACAACATGAGCATCTTCATTGGCACACTCTTCTTTGTCTTCCACAGTTGCCTACATCAGTAACGAGTGGACGCAGTTGCTTAAATAAAATTCTTTATACATGTCCATCAAACATAGACAAATCAATTCATGACAATGCAATACAATAGTACCAGAATAGTTGTCTCTCCTGACCCATTACCTCCATCATGGTCATGGTCTACATTTGTACATCCATCATTATTTCCCCCAGACTCTTTCTCAATGCTTTCTTCTATTGGATTATGCTACAAAATGTGACACATTGTACATGAGTGTAAGTACATATTAAACCCATACACCTATGAACACTACTAGACCAAGGATGATGAATTTTACATGAATAAGGCAATAACAAGAAGATAGATAATGGACACAAACCACAACTTCATAAAAAATCCTCTCCAATATAACACTGCCTCTCACCACCTGTTATCCAAACTAAGAGCCCAATACCTGTTCATCTTTGTTCTGGTCCTCTAATGTCTGCCCCAATTGATTAGACTCCTTTGCAATCTTCTCACCACTACATGCACTCAGCTTTTGATTCAGCATCTCCTTCAGCTTCTCACTCAAAATAGACTTCTAAAGTTTCTCATCCAATACCGCGATTGACTACATACAAAAAGAGTTACACTATAGTATAACACCATGTGATGATATAGCACTACATGTCATGCACAATGGCACCGCATTACCTATTCATCTTTGCACCTATTCTCCAACCTCTTCCCCAGTTCAAGAGACTGCTTTGCAATCGTCTCGCCACTGCATGCACTCGATTTTTCAATCATCATCTCCTTCAGCTTCTTCCTCCTAACAGACGTTCAAGATTTTGGACTTGATTTTTTGGGAACACTACACACGGTGTCATCAGGCAACTGCATTGACTGTTCTTTTCTCCTATCATCCATTGTCTTCCCCAACTCAAGAGACTGCTCTGCAATCTTATTGCCATTGCAAGCACCCAATTTTTCATTTGACGTCTCCTTCAGCTTCTTTGACGAAATGGAATTATACCTAACAGATGACTGAGGTTTTTGACTTAATTTTTTGGGCATACTGCATTCCATGTCATCCAATACCACGGGACAGTCCATGCTCCCTCCATGGAGCCCATCAAAATCGGCCTACAATGACATGGATGAAATAGTCAACATACTACACAGTGGAGTGCAAAGCATACCATGCAATGAAAACACACATATGGACATGCCAATAGACAGTCACCTTTGATGACAAATGTGTCACCTCATTTGAAGTCAGACTTGTTTTTTTTGTGACATTCTTGTTTTCTTGCTTCATCGATGAATCACATGCAGGCTCATTGATTGGCATGTTTGTTTCAGGATGTGAAGTCCACCTTGTTTTTTCTGCAGCATTCTTCTTTTTTTGCTTCCCCGACGAAATAGGTGCACCCTCATTTGTTTTAGGATCTGAAGTCGACCTTTTTTTTTCTGCAACATTCTTCTTTTTTTGCTTCCCCAATGAAACAGTTGCAGCCTCATTCACTGGCACGTTGGTTTCACGATTAGCCTTCGATGCCAGAACCTCCTCGCCATGGCCTTCACTATCACTTGAAATTTGGGCACCAAGATAGGATAGGTCAATAAGTCATTCTTCACATGTTTAAAGGAATTTAGTAAACTACAAAACAATACGATCACTAAAAATTACTTCTGTTACAATATTCTTTCTTTCCAGTAACTCTAAAACATTCTTCATTCTCACCTCCCTAACTAGATTGCTATCGTACACTCGCATTGCTTCCTTTATCTCTTCCTTCCCTTCAGTAGGAAGGTCATCACATTTTTTCTTGCCATATTTCATGCACACCCGGTCAGTGACACACTTTTTTTGCATACTATGTCGTACACCCATTTGGTATTCGATATTAGACTCCCTCTTTTTCAAATGCATCAACAATTTTTTCATATGATCCGTGCTACGTTGTCCACTGCCACATAGTTGACGACTGTGTCATGCAATCCCCAATAATGGAAGTTGATGCTCTTTGGCTCTATGTATATTAAGCCTCCCCAGATCCCAAAACTGATGGCCTCCATTTTTGGAACAATAACGGAAGAGACAAAAGTAGTGCAACCTGCCATTAATCTATTCTCTTTTGTGATCAACCTGTTGCTGCGCACGGCCAATGGACACAAAGACTCACATTCAATTTTGCATTAATCAAGCATTATAAAGATAATCCAATATATAATGACTAATAGTGGACCTCCTTGTTACTCGCCCCTCCTCCTTGTTCCTGTTCATGAGCGCTGACACAATCACATTGCCGTTCAGTCTCCTGTTGTATACTCACCTCATGCTCGCTACGAACATCCCCTTTTTCACTCTCACTACTTGGAGCATCAATATAATCACCCTCATCTTCATTTCTAATGGCCTTATCTTCCTCACCAACACAACCACTATCATAATATCGTTCAATAAAATAGCACACATCATCGATGCATTTTATGCCCATGTATATATCTACATTTCTACTTATAAATCCCAACTTCCAGCAACCATGCCATGCAATGATAAATAATTACCAGTGTGGTTGTGCAGTCACTGAGAAGCTGACTTGACAATGGGTTCAAAATTGGAGATTTGAATCCCCAACTAGTCCCTGACTTGAAGGACCATCTCCTGAATCTTTCAGATTTGGATCCCCAACTAGTCCTGCATCTAAAAGCCCAACTCCTACCTCTTTTAGATTTGAATCCTCAACTAGTCATTGATGTGAAAGTCCAACTCCCGAATCTTTAATATTTTAATCCCCAACTTGTTGCACATCTGAAAGCCCAACTTTTGACTCTTTCATATTTGAATCCCCAACTAGTCCTAGATGCGAAAGCCCAGCTCCTAAATATTTCAGATTTGAATCTCCAACTGGTTGAGCATCTAAAAGCCCAACTCTTGACTCTTTCGAATTCAAATCCTCAACTACTCCCAGATGTGAAAGCCCAACTCCTAAATATTTTAGATATGATTGCCAAACTGGTCCAGCATTTGAAAGCCCAACTCTCTCCTGGGTATACAAATTGGTTCTCCAGTCACAAGCATTAAACAATGACAACACCAAGAAATACTTCATGTTGCATAATCCATTAAAACTACTTAGCTTACAGGAAGGCCGATGTCATGTGTCACTGGGAAGAAAACATGACCAACTCCGAGGAGATCATCTGCCTTTAGCTCTAGTAATCCATAATCATGATCAATAGTTTTCCTCAACCTTTTTCGCAAAGCTATTGACAAGATTGAACTAAAACAAAAAAAATGCAATTCATATTCTTCACACTATCAATAACACCACACATTCACCACAAATGACATAGCCAACACACGACCGGTTATTCCCACATTGCAATACAAAATCAGCATGTCGTTGTGTTATGTACAATCCAGCTAATGATTTAGCCATAAACTATCCATGACATTCCACTATAGAACATATTTCATTGCAATTGCAACTAAATAATGACTATGATCCATCGTCAACGCTTTTAAAAAGGCTTCCCGTGTTCTCCCCATCTAAAATAAAACACAAAAACTAGACTTTGTTAAGGATTGATAAAGAAGGATGCAAAACACACTTAACGCATCGGCTATGTCTATTCTCGCTTCAAAACGGACCTTTCCTATAGTGTGTTAGCAATAGGTTAGTCAATCGCAGCCACTAATTACAAAATCGACGGTGTAAAACGAGTGTGCAGCAATTAAGATGGTCAAGCCCCTTTCAAAAAGTTGCACAAGCCCAAAGATTATTAATAAGGGGACATTACAGTGCAAGTAGTATTAAAGAAGGGAGAGAGAGAACAACCTGGGAACATCTCGACGTTTGTTGGGGGACTACTCAATAGTCCTTGAAAATCAACAACCTGAATGGATAACTAATGTTAGCGGTAGTCTACATTGGGAAGTAAACGCATTTCAAAAGACATAAAAGGAACCTACATGTTCATATATGAAAATGCAGTTTAACATTCAATATAAACTACCACTAAGTAATTTATATCACCTAAATTATATATGTCAATTTGCCATAGTGTCGGAGCTATGCCAAAGTTATCTATATCAGCCACCTATTTTTGTACTGTTGTTATGCGCTCAAGGACAGACGCCTCTATTTTGACTCGAAATCAATGCTATGGTCTAACTAACACACAGCTTAGTCATACATTTTACACTATATTTTACATTCAACGACTACAATTGAATAACATGTCACTAACACGTAGTAGTATTTGTCTATTCTTGAGCCTTGTTATTGACTAACTCCTACTACAATTGTAAATTGCATCGCATGTTAGCGTTTGGCTTTACCGCTGTTAGCTGCATGAAATCACAAACCATACATTAATAATGGTCCGAGAGGTTGTGTCTATTTTGTCTCCAAAATAGACAAATCGTACAGACTAACAATATCGTGTTAGACAAAAGCAGCCATCAAATGCAAAACCTATGATTAAAAACCTGCCACAAACATGGGGTGTTAGTCCCCCCCATATTGTTTTTTGTAGCCACAATAGAGGCATCCCACTATGAGAGTAACTTGAGTTTCATGCTAGTCTTTTCTCTTACAAACATACCAAGGTTTGCAGCCCATGGCCTCTTCTTCCTGTTAGGATGTCATCCAAATGTGATGCCTTTATTCACAATCTTTCAATGTGCGTGTTATGCACAATAAACCGACGGTAACCATGAAGCATGCCGCAGCCATCCTCCGGCATGTCCACATAATTTTGTGTGGGCCTCGAGGAGTGAAACTGAGAACTCGACAACAACTCCACATCACATACCATGGGTCCGAGTGCCATGAAAAGTTGGCATGGTATGCATGTCTCGGAAATGTATGTCGATGCATGTCATTTGTACGATAGGTCTGCTGTCGAGCCACAATACACATAGGCTCCCACATATATTTTCATATATGTTTAGCTTTCAGTTTTTGAGTGTGATTAGGTGCTTCCAACTTGTGTCAGACATGTCTATTCTGGCTTCAAAATGAGATTGTACCAATGACATGAATCGACATACATGAGACATGTTTATTCTGGCTCCAAAAAGGACCTATCCTACCAATGACATGCATCAACATACATGTCCAAGAATAAATATATATGCTAATAAAAGTGGCAGGCACATAATAGCTACATGATACAGAAAGTGACGTAAAATGTTTTGTTTCAAATTAAGCTTCTTTTACGTGATCTTGACCTCGCTTACATGTTATGGTTTGCCTTTTGATGCAAACAGACTCCTCAAAATCAGGTTGTTGCTTGGTTGATGCAACTATTCCTTGACTGTGCCTCACCTGGTCTTGTTTAGGAGTTTATCTGCTATTTGCTGACAATTAGGAGTTGATATGTTGTTTGTTTGATGATAGAAAACATGCCGCCTTTTTAATTTGCCTAAAGTGGAAAAATTAAGACTAATACACGAACGAAAATATTATTGTTGAAGGGCTCCTTGTTGAAGCAGTCTGCATCTATTCTAGATCATTGTTGAAGGGGGATTTATGGGACTGCAGTTTTTTGTGTCATGCTACGGCTTGGGGTATGTTGAAATCCGCCTCTATAACTCCTATTTTTTTAGTTTCGGTTTGGATTTTATTTAAAATCATTAGGGTTTGCATTTCTTATTTTTGTTTCTTATTTGCCTCTATATGTAGCTAGAATAGCTTCAGCCTATATCGAATATTTGCCTGTTTTGGAGCTAGAATAGACGTATACTGTCACATTAGGGTTAGAGACCGCTAGGGTTAGGTTTTCTTTCTTTTCATCTAATGAGCACCTGAGAATAATGACAATAGAGCATAATATTTCCATAGTTTCTTTTATCTATGTTTTATTCTCTCATTTTCCTCTGTATTGCAAAGGACATGTTTGTGTGTGTGTGTGTGTGTGTGTCTGTGTGTGAATGTGCGTGTGTGTCTATGTCTGTATTTCTTCATATTGACATATATATATCCTAGCACATGCCAAACCACAAAAAAACAATGCAAACCTTGAAGGTTTTCAACAAAATCCCAAAAATCAGCCCTCAACAATGAGCCATCAATAATCAAGCCTTCAAAAATCGGGCGCCCTTCAACAATGAGCCAAAATATACGCAGCCTATCAAACCCATATATATATATATGAATATGAAGCAATACACACACACACACACACACACACACACATCGACAGTTGTTTAGTTTTTTCTGGCTTTTAATGTGCTTGTATAAGAATGAGCATTTCATCTTTAACAACTCTGCTCACTATGGAAAACTACCACATAATATAAATACCTTTAAAATCTTATAGATCTTCTTCACTCCGCCAAACCACAAATAGGGAACCTTGGTATCCTGACACGACCATGCTACAAAACGATGCCTAATTTTTAGAGATAGATCACAAAATGACACAGCAAATAAAAAATAATTATTCAATGTCTTAGGGTTTCAAATTACCACAGTCGTCTTAGCCTCCACCCAAAATGTTGTATTCTTGACACCTTCCGAGGCCATACTCACAACCACCTCTGCTATACAAAAATGATATAAAAATTTATAATCAAAAGCACAGGGTTGACGAAGGAATCATAAAACTATCATTATCTGTTAGGGTTTGAATTTACTGATGCTGCATAAACCTAAACAACAATTTGCAATCGTACCACCCCCTTGTGCGAGCCCTATGATACTTGGCCTATGATACCTCCTCCCTGCACATGAAAAAACCCATGTGTTAATAGGTGATAACAATATACCCAGACAACTCACGTTATGCATGCGGTCGACTTTTGTACTCCGCTTTGGAGCCATAGATATTTTGACAATGCATACCTATAACTACAATTGAAGCATAGCTCCTTCGCTTAGTGATTCAATTGGGGACATTGTCATGCCACGATCGACATGAATTTACTCCGTTGAACATTTTGTTTCGCCTCCACTAGTGCGTTCTGCATGTAGCTCCTGAACGAAATATATTTTCAATTTTCGTGAAATCGAGTTTTCATTGAAAATTAAAAATAATAATAATTGAAAACTGTGCCCATAACACATGACCACCGATGTTAGTCAACTCGTGGATGCAATAAAGTGGGTTAGCCAAAAAATGGCCGTGTGGCTATTGAAAAAAAAATAAAATCAAAACTAGCGGTCATCGAAAATGTAAACCACCTGGTCAGCAGTATGTTAACCGCCTCACTCGATGTAACCATCACATCATGGTGAAAATGACCAAGAAAATGTTAACCATGAGCAAGCTTTTCTGTCAAACGCAAACCGACAACATCATCCACATCATCGCCGTCGCAAATTCCTCCATGTCATCTATGGGTCCCAGGAATGTCGCTCTCATTGACTTGTCATACTTCAATGGTATGCCTTCGGCATTACATGGATGTATGTCATTTTGGAGCCAGAATAGCTACAATCGTTATTGCCAATATAGAAGACTCTGTACTATCATGAAGTCCATGTGAACCTCGATTATACCCTTGGATGCAATAACTATTAAAATATGAAAACCTACAACAATTAACAATTTCAATAGCCGATCTTTATCTAATTAATGGGGCAATTGAATTTTAATATCATGGGTTCTATAGGAATATGTTGAATTGACAATTCTATGAGCTGGTCCTTCGAACACTTTAGGTTATTTATCCACTTCAATCTGGAAGTTAGAAAGTGTCTGAGCTATTATTACAATAGTGAAAAAGAATTATACCGTTGGATGCCATAACTATCTAAATATGAAAATGTACCACAATTAACAATTTCAATTCTATCTTTATTAGATTAATGGTGTAGTTGAATTTTAATATCATGGGTTGTGAGCCTCATTTCCCACATATATGAGAATTTAGTTGAGTTGGCAATTCTATGGGTTTTCTAGAAATATTAGGTCATTCGTCCATTTTATGACTACTTCAATCTAAAGTTAGTATGTGAGCTGTTAATTATAATAGTAGAAATAAAATATTATCAATTTGTCATTGTAATATTTGTATGTTTATACTACATAAGATACAATTTAGTTTGAAGGTATATATTCACTTTTCTACTTTTATCTTAATTGTTGCATCCCTCTTTATATAAATGATTTCATTTTGTTTTAGAGATTAAAATAGTTAACATTGCAGATGATACTAACATTAAAATGATGAAAATATCCGTATGAATAATTATATTGATGTTGGTTAATATGTTTTATTTAATTGTGGAATCATAGAAGGCTAAGATTTGACCTAACTACTTTTTGGTGTCTAAGTGGATGCTAGATAGCTAACATCCTTAGAAGGGAGAGAAAGCATTATCAAGGAGAGGAATGTAGATCCTGGAAGAGGACGAAATTGTCATCAAGCCTTGAACGTAAAGATAAATTGATTTTGGATTAGAGTTTGTTGTTTCCTATGTGACCAAATCAATTAATTGATAAGATTTTGGTCTTTTCCTATAATTATTTTAATGATTTAAAAGAAGAAATTGAAACTTAAATTATATGTTGAAATAATTAAACTAAAACTACATATTAAATATTTTCAACCTTAATTATATAATTGGAAGAGATTATACATATACATATATAAGTAGAAAGCAACTACAACTGTTATAGCCAAGATAAGATTAACATTGCATGATAGCAAGTTGAGGTGGCGAGTGTAATGCCACCACACCACACCACACCACACGGAACAGCCAAGACCAAGATTATGAGTTACAATGGGAGGTCTTGGCCTAATAATGCATGTTCTAAAATGATTGAAAGGTGGTGATCATGATTTAAGAAATCACCACATTTATTCAATACTAGTTCCATTAATATCATAGTAATAGCAGAGAGATTTTGTGTGTATCTGACATGTTGCTCGTCCCCACTATAGTTGGTGTGAACAAAAACATCAAATAGTGGGGGACGAGCAACATGTGGTATCTGACATATACATTATTGTAGTCTCCCTCAAACTGAAAAGATAATTAACTCCAAATTGTAGGTGAAGTATTATATGACCTCATCAATATTTATTTAGCCATTTTATTTGGTATCACCGACACTTATTTGTCCAATTGCTATGGTAATAGTTGAGGGCGAGGAACATGTGACAAGTGAGTGAAGACGACCTCACATAATACCTGGCCAAGCAAGTGTCCACGACGTCATGGAAACATCGTCAGGTGACCTGTTTGAATCTGATTTGCTCCGATTAGGTAATTCTAAGTAATTGTTCACACCATACATTTAAATGTAAGGTTGGATGTTTGAATCTGATTTGCTCCGATTAGGTAATTCAAAGTAATTGTTCACACTATACATTTATATGTAAGGTTGGAAGTCCAATCCTCTCGCTTCTGTCCAATTTTGATCTTTAAGAGGAAGCATCTCGACTTTATCTAGGAAAATGGGCTTCAAGTTTGGAATAAGATTTACTACCTAACTCTAGACTGGACGATTCCCACGAGGCACTCGAGGCTGTTTAGATATGTTTCATCACATTAAATAGAGTATGACAGTAATATTTATGATTTTCTTTGAAAAAATTGATACCGCTGTGGACTTTATCTAGAAAAATGGGCTTCAAGTTTGGAATAAGATTTAGTACCTAGCTCTAGACTGGACGATTCCCACGAGGCACTCAGGACGTGTCTATTCTGGCTCCAAAACGGTAGTACGAATTGACTAACACGCATGTTAGTCATGCGTTTTACACCGTTGATTTTGCAATAAATGGCTGCGATTGACTAACACATTGCTATCACGCTGTATGAAAGGTCTGTTTTGGAGCTGGAATAGCCGCGACCAGACACTCGAGGCTACTTAGACATGTTTCATCACATTAAATAGAGTATGACAGTAATATTTATGATTTTATTGGAAAATGGGTTTCAAGTTTGGAATAAGATTTATTAGGGGAAGAGCATCAATAGTTGAGCACCCAAACTTTGCGCTTCTCAAAATCTTACGTGGAAATTTTAAATCACTCCCAATTTTTTATAGTAGCTTACTTGGCAAGTCCCCTAATTATAACTAAGCTTTTAGAACCACATCATCAAGTATGGTGCCACATCAGCCCAAAAAAAAAGTGAGACCAATAGGCGTGCAAAAGAGGCCCCAATAGTTGTGTAGTTGATATGGCATCACCTGATTGGTTACTTTTTACAATATTAGTACATTTTCTAACAACTATTGGTACATTTCTTAACAAAAATTGATTTTTTATGTTTCAAACCATAGGTTTTATTTGTTCAATTTTTGGAACAAAAGGTATCAACAACCCTCACAACAATCGGTACATGCTCAACTACTAGTGCTCTTCCCCTACCTACCTCTAGACTAGACGATTCCCACGAGGCACTTGAGGCTGCTTAGATATGTTTCATCACATTAAATAGAGTATGACAGTAATATTTATGATTTTCTTTGAAAAAATTGATACCGCTACTGAAAACAATGCAAGAAAGAAAATGGTGACAATAAGATCACTTGGTTAGAATTAATTCAAGTGTATTGGTAGTCAATTTTTTAGATTAAATTTAGTATGATTTTAGAAAACATGTTGAAAATAGTTGTTTATTAAATAAGTTTATTTTGGGGGTTGTTTATAATGGTATAAATTTGCTATGAAAAGTATTGTACAAGATGACGTTTGGTCATTTTATCTTAGCAATGATGTACAACTAGACAATATTTAGTTGTGCAACATAATAAACTGATTATTCTTATTTCTTAATGACATGACACCACACTCTAATTTTCTTTCACTTCACAACCCTATCGAAGTCATATTAACAAGCAAAATAGGATAATGGCATGTCATAACATATAAGCAATGAACATGCCTCTCTTGATTATATTAATGCCATTGACCTCAATGAATACCCTTAAGATCTACTACATTAGATTGATCCATTTAATTTCAATGGCTAGGGACCAAATATTATAGACTAAGAGGCCAATCTTTGGTTTTTTTGTCATTTAGTTACAAAGCAATAAATGGTTCCTCTAAGGTATTACAACGATTTGCACCAATCACCATATACATATACTAAAGTTCACACACTTAAGATGATTTTGATTCAAGTGCGGCATGTTGTAATCTAGTTTAGATTTTAATGTTGTGGAGAAGGTGTGGATGTGAAATTTTTAATAATTCCTCCTCATAAGAAACATGTGGCTTTACATGAATGGTCTAACATGTTGGGCATTTTGGACATCCTTACCCCACTCTTTACATGGTAGCAACTCCATTGACATAAGGATTTTAAAAATATTGAGTTATGTGACTACTTTGTTTCGAAGATTTATATAGGAATTCTTCTAAAAGTTGTAGCATCCTAAATTGTACTTTCTCACAATTTCATCCTCACTTAGGCCTCACTTTGGCATTCCATCTTCCAAGGACTGATTGCAACACTCATTCTACCTCACACCATTCATTTACCTCACATTTTCACCAAATTTCTCACTTATTCACTGGTTTTGAGTCCTAATTTGTAGGACCAGGACATACCCCCTAGTCGCAAATCAAGACTAGGATGTACCACGCCCATGAAATTTAACAAAAAATATAGATTATTGATAGTGATTAGCAGAACTAGTTGTGCCTTTCATTTTTAAATTTTTTTAGGAAAAATAAATAACACGAAGTTTATATCCACTTTGTGTAGCCAGTTTAGTTGCGTCCCTATTAGGACCAAGGTGTGTACACACTAGGTGTCCTAATTAGGCCCCAAATTGCCCTCTCTAATGGTCACCTTTCATGGGTGAGAAATCTAGCCTTGTGTTGGCTTGTTACCGAAATTCGACTAGATTTTTAACAAGCATGTATAGAAGGAAGACTACCCCTCTCATTTTAAACATAATCTGGAAATTCAAGATCTCAATTGCACTCTAGTGAATTCAAGTGAAAATTTAGTCGATCTTCTATCAAGAAATGGAGATGAAGTGAAGTCAAAATTAAAGCATTGGAGATGACATTCATGTTCTATGTCTTGTGAAGACTACCTACATGAAACCCTAATACCTTTGCAAAGACAAATAAAAATTCATTAAAGATATAGCATTATTGTTTCACTCATTTTCAGCTATTCCCTCAAAAGGAAAGCTTTTTATTGCAATCTTTCATTTCCATTTTCAATTCAATTTTATGATTAACTCCAAAACTAGGGTTTTGCCTAAGGAAAACCCCTATTCCCAAAATATTTCCCCTTTTCACTATGTGCAGAAATATGTACAAAGCTACATTCAGGAGGATCAACAAGATTGGTAGAGATGAAGAAATTCAACTTTTGACAATGAGAAATTTAGAGGACCATGGAAAATTGATACTACCTGGTCCCAAAAAATTAGACCAAGGTTTTGGGACTAGATCCAAAACATCTTCTCCTATTCAGATCCAGGTCGGTGGCTCTATACAACATTTGTAGCTCATTGTTTCTATCAAATTTCTTTAGTAGTTTATTATCTTGCCCTAATCTAAAATAATTCAATTCAATTCAATTTAAGGAGGAGAGAGCCTTATCAAAGGAGCTTGAAATCTGATCAAAATCTTGACCTAACAAGGCTAGATCTATTTGATTTCATTCCTCCTTAATATAATTCGTTAATTAGGTCATTTAGTGGTATTATTATCTTAATTTAACCCTAACTCTAATTTTCCACTATTACATTTTGGTTAACCCGACTTCTTGCACCTTAATTTCTTATTTGTGATCTTAGATCTGATTTTTTATGCTTTTCAAATGTCAAATTTACAATTTAATTACCTAAATTTAGAGGTAACTAAATTAACAAAAACCTTAATTTATAATTCTAAATTTAAACTTGTGGGCTGCATAATTTTTATTCATTGTCTCAGATCTTATTGTTATGCATTTCAAAATTCAAATTTGTGGTCACAGATCTCATTTTTAATTGAATTACATAAATTTAAAGGTTAAATTGACAAAAACCCTAATTTATAACTCTAAAATTAACTTGTGGGTTGCATAAGTTTTCAAGTCTAGTTTTAGATCTGAACTTTATGACATGTTAGGCTATGATTTAGAGGTATTTATCTTTCAAATTTATAATTCAAATTGATTTTCTTTTTGGACTGTAGGAATCGGGTATAGAACCCCCTATAAACTACAGTGCACTAGGTAAACTTTTTAACATGACTAGTGACACTGGCACGATACATCCTCTGGTACCACAAGGGCGGGGGGACAATAGATTTTTCACTTCACCACTAGAAGCTCTCACCAATCAAGGTAGCCCCCATCCCTACAATTCAAATTGATTAATTAGTTAGTTTATCAATCATTTTTACCAAAAATTGCATTGTTAATCATAATTTTCAATTTTTGCATTCAGATTTCCCTCCTTTGTGCATGACTTTTATTACCATTAGTCTTGCCTACAATAGTCCTATGAGAGAAGTTGTAGAATTAAGGCTTCCCAGGGTTTAATTACTAAGGATATGGAGCCTAATTTGTATAACTTATTTCATGAGAATGTTGGTTCTTCCTCCAATCCAACAAATGATGTCATTTATCCCCATTCTCTTCATAATTCTCATGGTGTGGATGAATCACTAATTAGGGCTTACTATTGACCAATTGAAGAAGATAGATAATGAATTTGAAAATCTTCAACAATGGCTGAGCCAACAATACTCGGAAAGTGAGGCAATCCCTTTGATTGAAGGATTAAAAAGAATGGTCCAAATTGATTAAATTGGTGTTGATTTGTTGCATGGAATTGTTCATATTGTTGACAATAATATCATACCAATCAAAATTTGTGCATAAGTCCTTAGTATGTATAACTTTAAGAAAGAACCCCCCGGGCAAAAGTTTAAAACCTTGGTGAATAAGCCGTTATTTTGGGGGCAAAATTTTCATATTGATAGCGAAATTTTTTTTCAAAGTAGGAAAAAAACTAATTTATATTGGCCATTTTTTTCTAGGGTACAAAATTTTTATAAAATTTTGGTGAATAATACCTTGTGTTGGCAATATAGCATTATAACAGAAAATGAAGGATTGTTGACATTTCAATAAGGATATTGAGAAGGTTACTGATGATTATGGATATAACTGATTAAGGATGTTTACTGTCATGATATTATTATTTTGTCATTGATGTTAAGAAATTGATTTTCTAATTTAGTATGATGTTGCCATATCTTGAGAAGTATGATTTAAAGAGTATAAAGATGTCGGTAAAAGACACAGGAAAGATTATGATGAATAAGAGGATGAATAAGGTATTCAATGGGCAACTATTACTGAGTCAGACAATGATGAGATCATGATGTTCAGATTGTTTTAACATCATACATATGTTGTAAATTGCAAGGTTAATACTATACTATGTTACCAAGCAAAGAACCTAGTCGGTAAACCCTAAGGTTATAGCTATCGGTTAAAGAAGGCGGAATGTCTACCGAGTGAATTTTAGTATTTACTGAGTTGTAACCGAGCTATAACAGAATGCATTAAAAGGTTACATGCGTTATTTAATGAAGTAAGTTGATGAGCTAGAACTGATTAAATGATTGGTATGCCATAAATAAAGTTTGTTAATGAATCTATGACAAAGGAAAGTCAACAAGAAGATCTACAGCGTAAATTGAACCGCAATAGCCTACCACAAGTTCCAAGAAATATGTGCAAGTTCCTAGGCAAGATAAAACATTTTCAGATCGAAAGATGCATTGAACCTGGACAAGATTGAAGATCTAATGGCTATGATTGATCATGGGAAATGTGATCAAGGAGATTAAGTGGTTAGCTAATTGTTTATAGATAGGGAACTGTTGATAAACAATGTATGCGGGCAAGTGTATGCAAAGGGATGCTACATAGTGATTACCGAGCACAGAAGCTTGAAGACTTGTCTGAATAACAAAGTATAGAAGCCCAGCAGATGGACAAGATTAGTTCTATGTCTGGATTGTATTGAACAAATAAGAATCTACTTTAGCATTTTAGATGTGAAGTTGCAGATAGATTTTTATTACTCTTATTTTGTGAAAGTGAGAGAAAATCTCTTAACTGAGTGGACTTAACAATCTTATTTGTAAAACCCTCTAGCAAGGTGACATTCTTATTGAGTGTTTGAAATCCTTTAACAAGGTCACTTCTAACAAGGTGAATATCCTAACAGATCTAAGGGAAATCCCTTATCCAGGTCACATCTAGCAATGTGTTTGTAATCTTTAACAGGATTTGCTTTTAATCGAGCATACTCTAGAAGAGTATATTTCTTAGTGGGTCCGAAATCCCACAGTGGTTTTCCCCTATTTGGGTTTCCACGTTAAATCAGGTGTTATGAGGTTTATGATGTTTATATGCTTTTGAGTTTGCATGTTTAACAATTTTGGTTATATTACCGAAGTACATGTTACCGAGGTTGAATCTGATGTTTTTATAGAAGATTAAGTTTGTATTATTCACCCCCCCCCCTCTCATCTTGTTCGCTATTGGATCTGTACTTACATTTAGTATTAGAACTATCAATTGGTATCAGAGCATTGGACTCCAAAAGAAAAAATTAAAGGCACTTGAGTTAAAGATCCAAGATGTATAAGAGGGATGCACCGAAGCTGAACAAGTCAAGTTTCTCTACATGGCAGAAAAGGATGAAGCTACATCTATCAGGAGTTGGAGAATATGTTGTATACTATCTGGAGAATGATTTTGTTACACCAAGCACCTATCCATTGACTATGGAAGAGATAAAGGAAAACCAAGAACATATCCAAGCAATCGTTGAAATAACATCTACATTGACCGATTCAGAGTTTAATGACCTAGAAGGCTGCAATGATGCAAAGGCAATGTGGGATAAGCTCATATCAGTATATGGAGGAGATGAACATGTTCAAAGAGCAAAACTACATAGTCTAAGAGGAAAACTTGAATCTATGAGGATGAAGGAAGGTGAGAACATAACCCAATACAGTACAAGACTAAAGGAGATTGTTAATCAAATCAAAGGAGCAGGTGGAACTATTGAAGAAAAGGATATAACAAGTAAGTTGTTAAGAACCCTTCTACCAGCTTATGCAATCCGAGTCTCTGCAATCAATGAATTGAGGTCTATACCTAATATGCCAGTTTCTTTAGATGCTACTATTGGTAAGATACATGCATTTGAGTTAAGTAACTTTGATAACAGTGGATCTTCAGTAAATAAAGTTCAATCTGCATTTAGTTCTTTTCATCTTGATGAATCTAATGATTTCAATGAAAGAAAGTATAAGTACTTTGAAGGAGATCATAGTGGAGCAAGTGAAAGATTTCGTAAGAATATGGAAGAAGTACACAAACTGTATGAGGAAATCAGAAAGCAAGAAGAGTTTGAAGCACTATTAGCCAAAAGGTTACCGAGAGGCAAAGGTAAGTACAAAGGAAAACTACCTTTGAAATGTTTCAATCTTGATAAAATAGGACATATGGCTTCTAACTATCCTGACAAAGATTCTACTGAAAAGAGAGATTACCAAGATGACAGACAAAAAGATAATCATTACACACGACACCGAGACTTCAGAAGAAGAGATAGAAAGACATGCTTAATAGCCAATGAGGAATCCAATAATGATAAATCAGATGAAACTGATACAGAGGAAGTAGTTTATGTGGCTATCAAAGATGGATCAAATGAAGAAACGTATGAAGAAAAAGCCCTAATATCTCACATAAACACTAATGATTCTTGGATCATAGATAGTGGATGCTCACATCATATGACAAGAGATAAACACAAGTTTATTATATTAGAAGATTATGATGGAGGATATGTTAGATTTGGTAATGATGCACCATGTCCGGTGAAAGGTAAAGGATCTATAACACTTCTTGACAATGCAAGATGCAATGATGTTTATTGGGTTGAAGGTTTGAAATACAATTTGTTGAGTGTAGCACAGCTAAACAACACAGGTTACCAAATAGAATTTCAGAAAGGAATTGTCAAAGTTCATGACAAGAATGGAAAGTTAGCTGCTACTGGGACACAAACAAAAGGTAACACATTTCACCTTGACTCAACTCGTAACAAGTGTTTGTATGCAAAGATAGATGATACCTGGTTATGGCATAAAAGGTTTTGTCATGTAAATTTTGATAATCTAATCAAAATAAGTAAGAAGCACTGAGTAAGAGGTATACTGAGTCTTGAAAAACCTGAGAATGCTACGTGCCGAGGATGCCAGATGGGTAAGATGACAAGATCAAGATTTACAAGTAAGTCTTACACTTCTAAGGGAATTTTAGATCTAGTGCACACTGATCTTTGTGGTCCTATGAAAGTTCAAAGTTATTATGGTGATAAATATTTCATATTATTTATGGATGACTATTCAAGGATGATGTCAGTAATGTTTTTAAAACAAAAATCAGAAGCTTTTCAAATGTTTAAATGGTACAAGGTAAGAGTTGAAAATGAAACAGGAAGACAACTAAAATGTCTTAGATTAGATAGAGGAGGAGAGTTCACATTTGATGAATTCAACTTATTCTGCAATGATCATTGTATTAGAAGACAAGTCTCTGCACCAAGAACTCCACAGCAGAATGGAATAGCTGAGAGAAGAAACAAATCTATTGTGGATTGTGCTAGAACACTGATGATTGAAAAGAAAGTGCCACAAACATTTTGGAGAGAAGCAATAAGCACAGCAGTTTACACCCTAAACCAAGTACAATTGAAGAAAGGTACTTTGAAGACACCATATGAAATCTGGTATGATAAGAAACCCAATGTAAGTTACTTTAAAATCTTTGGAAGTAAATGCTATGTTCACAAAGATGATAGAAATGGCAAGTTTGATCAGAAAAGTGAAGAAGGAACATTTCTAGGTTATTTCTCTAGAAGCAAAGCATTTAAATGTCTGATCAAATCATCTAACAAAATAGTAGAAAGTGCAAATGTGAAAATTGGTGAATTTGTAGAAAGAAATGATGAAGGAAATTCCAAGGAACCAGAAGACTATGATGAATTTGTTTATCTTCAACCGAGAAGTCTTACCGAGAAGACTGTTGAAGAAAATGAAGAGAATATCCAATTACCGAGTGATGAAGAAGATCATACAGAGCCTACTGAACCTGTATTAGCCAAGTATGTCAGAAGACATCATGCACCAAGTTAGATTATAGGAGATAAGAATGATCTAGTGATGACAAGGAACAAACTAAGACAACACATGTCTGATATCTGAATTTGAACTGAGAATACTGAAAGAGGCATTTAACAGTGAAGATTAGATAAATTCTATGACAGAAGAGATTGATCAAATCAAGAAGAATGACACATGGACACTAATTCTAAGACCAAAGGACAAAAATGTAATTGGTACAAAGTGGATTTTTAGAAACAAGCTAAATGAAAAAGGAGAGGTCATTTGAAACAAAGTAAGACTAGTTTGCAAAGGTTATGCTCAAGAAGAAGGAATTGATTATGGTGAAACTTTTGCACCTGTTGCTAGACTTGAAGGAGTAAGAACATTGTTAGCATATGCTGCTTTCAAAAACTTCAAGGTATATCAAATGGATGTCAAATCTGCATTCCTTAATGGAATGTTACAAGAAGAAATTTTTATTGAACAACCTGAAGGATTTGTTGAAGACAATAATAAAGATCAGGTATGTAAATTGAACAAAGCTTTATATGGTTTGAAACAAGCACCTAGAGCATGGTATGAAAGATTGCACTCTTATTTGATTAAGATTGGTTTTATAAAGACAAGTAGGAACAACAATATGTACATGAAGAATGATGAAAATGGAATACTGATCTCAGCCATATTTGTTGATGATATTATATTTTGTGGAAATGACTCTTTATGCAAGAAATTTGGAAATGAAATGAGCAAAGAATTTGAGATGTCATTGATCGCTGAGATAAAGTATTTTATAGGTTTACAGATACTGCAAATAAAAAATGAGATTTTTATTACTCAATACAAGTACATAAAGGAAATCTTGAAGAAATTTGGAATGGAGGATTCAAAACTAGTAAGTACTCCTATGACTACCAACTGTAAATTATCAAAGAATGATGAATCTGCATCTGTTGATGAGACACTTTACTGATCCATGATTGGAAAGCTACAATATGTTGTTCACAGTAGACCAGACATAGCACATGCAGTAGGTATAGTTACAAGATTCTCTGCAGATCCTAAGGAAACACATATGACAACAATCAAAAGAATTTTTAGATACTTGAAAGACACAGAGGATTATGGCTTAGTATATCAGAAAGGAAATGATTTTGATTTAAGTTTATACTGATGCTGATTGTGTAGGCAACATTTATGACAAAAAAAGAACAAGTGGAGGAGCTTTCTTTTTAGGAGAAAGACTAGTGAGTTGGCTTAGCAAGAAACAAGGATGTGTTTCACAGTCAACAACATAAGCTGAATATGTTGCTGCAGCATTGAATTGTACCAACATTGCATGGATCAAACAAATGTTGGAAGGTATAAATGAGAAAGTTACTGGGCCAGTAACTATATTCTATGACAATACTAGTGCCATTAACATTTCAAAGAATCCTATTATGCACTCTAAGACAAAGCACATCTCTATCAAATATCATTTATCTTAGAGAAGAAAGTGGTGTTGGAGTATGTTAGCACAAAGGAACAAATAGAAAATATCTTCACCAAGCCACTACAAAGGGACACTTTTGAATATCTTAGAAGTAAGTTAGGGGTCCTACCCCTATCTTCTACTCACTGACCGAGTTCGGTGAAAGCATCAATCCAATGACTCTATTGAATATCTTTTAGGAGTTGATGATGCATTACACACTTTAGGATGTTTTCTAAAGGTGTATAGGAAATTATATAGGAATTGAAGACAAAATTCTCTATCCGAGACTGAATTGACACATTACAGCAGGAAATCACTTCATATAGGAAGCAATTATGTTTTAGTTCTTTACTTTTTGGCATTGTTGTCAAAGGGGGAGAATACTAATAAAAAGGGGAAGAAGACTGAAGTTTGGAAAGAAGATTGAGAAAAGAGGAGAAGTATAATGTATGGGGGAGAGCATTTCAGCATTTCAGAATCATAGCAATCTGAATCTTTTAAGGTTAAATTAATTGGTTTTGCCATCAATGCGAAAGGGGGAGATTGTTGGCAATATAGCATTACAAAAAACAATGAAGGATTGTTGACATTTCAATAAGGATATTGAGAAAGTTGTTGATGATTATGGATATAACTGATTAAGGATGTTTACTGTCTTGATATTATTATTTTTTCATTGATGTCAAGAAATTGATTTTCTAATTAAGTATGATGTTGCCATATCTTGAGAAGTATGATTTAAAGAGCATAAAGATGTCAGTAAAAGACACAAGAAAGATTATGATGAATAAGAGGACGAATAAGGTATTCAATGGGCAACTATTACCGACTCAAACAATGATGAGATCATGATGTTCAGATTGTTTTAATATCATACATATGCTATAAATTGCAAGGTTAATACTATACTATGTTACCAAGCAGAGAACCTAGTGGGTAAACCCTAAGGAGCCTAGTCGATAAAGCCTAAGGTTATTGCTATCGGTTAATCAAGGCAGAATGTCTACCGAGTGAATTTTAGTATTTACCGAGTTGTAACCGAGCTATAACAAAATGCATTAAAAGGTTACATGCATTATTTAATAAAGGAAGCTGATGAGCTGGAACTGATTAAATGATTGGTATGTCGTAAATAAAGTTTGTTAATGAATTAATGGCAAAAGAAAGTTGACAGGAAGATCTATAGCGCTGATTGAACCGTAATACCCTAGCACAAGTTCCAAGAAATATATGCAAGTTCCTAGGTGGGATAAAACATTTTCAGATCAAAAGATGCATTGAACCTGGACAAGATTGAAGATCTGATGGCTATGATTGATCATGGGAAATGTGATCAAGGAGATTAAGCGGTTAGCTAATTGTTTATAAATAGGGAACTGTTGATAAACAATGTATGCGGGCAAGTGTATGCACAGGGATGCTACATAGTGATTACCGAGCACAGAAGCTTGAAGACCTATTTAAATAACAGAGTATAGAAGCCCAGCAGATGGACAAGATTAGTTTTATGTCTAGATTGTATTGAACAAATAAGAATCTACTTTAGCATTTTAGATGTGAAGTTGCAGATAGAATTTTATTACTGTTATTTTGTGAAAGTGAGAGAAAATCTCTTAACCGAGTGGACTTAACAGTCTTATTTGTAAAACTCTCTAGCAAGGTGACATTCTGATTGAGTGTTTGAAATCCTTTAACAAGGTCACTTCTAACAAGGTGAAGATCCTAACAGATCTAAGGGAAATCCCTTAACCGGGTCACATCTAGCAATGTGTTTGTAATCTTTAACAAGATTTTCTTTTAACCGAGCATACTCTAGAAGAGTATATTTCTTAGTGGGTCCGAAATCCCACAGTGGTTTTTCCCTATTTGGGTTTCCACGTTAAATCAGGTGTTATGAGGTTTATGATGTTTATATGCTTTTGAGTTTGCATTTTTAATAGTTTTGGTTATATTACTGAAGTACATGTTACCAAGGTTGAATCTGATGTTTTTATAGAAGATTAAGTTTGTATGATTCACCCCCCCCTCTCATCTTGTTGGCTATTAGATCTGTACTTACATTTAGTATCAGAACTATCACCTTGTTCTGTGGGAAAAATATATATTGGAGGAGGCGAATATTTTTTGTTTAAAGGAACAAATATATATGTGTATGGGCGAAAATTTTTACTCTGAAGGAAAAATTATTTAAGTGTATTGGCGATTTTTATCCACCATTTGAAACTTATTTAATTTGTTTGGCTAATATTTCGTTATTGATGAGAAAATATATATTTTATTGGTGATTTCATGAATTCATTGTCACTAATAGACAAGGCACATCAAATCACATCACATTGAGTTTGGAATCGGCATGATGTATTGATAAACATGACCTCATTGACACCTCACACATACCTAAAATCCATCACTGATAGCCTAGAACCCACCAGATTGTATAGAGATATATCTTATCTTTGAATGTATTTATACCAATCCTTATATGGCAAATTTTGCAGGAATTTTATATGGTATACAAATATTTGGTGAATCCCACTTAACTATAACACGACATGTAATTTTCAAGGCAATTATGGGTCATCCAATTAATTGGCAAATACAATAGAGTTCGCAAAAATTAGGGTGAATGGAGACATGCGCTAGCGAAATGTCGGGCGAATTGGGTCCTCCTAGCCAACAAATCTTCATATACATATAGGTGAAAAAACTAAATTTACCATGTGTTCATTGTATATTGTATTGGAAAAATCCTCGCATAGAAACAATTAATTACATAAAACATATTGCAATCAGGTCATGAATTTGATGAAAATTGATAATATTCTGGTGAAATGGCCACCCCCATTCGGTAAAATATATTTGCCGTTTCCCAAGTCACCGATGTGTTCACCACTAAAGTAAACTCTGGTCCTTATCTACTCTCAACCAACTAGTCAAGTCAATCACTCCATTCCTATGCCTACATTTACATCTTCTGTCATAGCTAATTCCACACAAAATGTTAATCCTACACATGTTAGTCATGGGGGAAATCATGTTAATCAATACTCTTACATACCTCCTTCTATGAGTCTTTCATTTGTATCCCAATCATATCCTATACCCACATATCATAGTGTTCCACCTCCTTACTCTTAACCTTCACCTATATACAATAATATTGCTCCTCCATCACAATCCAATATGTCTAATTTCAATCCATCCATCAAAGCAACTATTAATAACCTTTCCCAGACTATTACATCTTTACAACAACAACTGGCTTCATTTATCGAATCCAAATTTAGTGTGCCCATATTTGATGTGGCGAGCCCATTCTCTGATGACATTGTATGTGTTGTCCCTCCTAAATATATGGAACTTCCTCAATTTGAGTTGTACAATGGAAAAGGTGACCCCTTGACTAACATGAAAATATTTCAAACTTTGTGTAGTTACTTTTCTCATGACCAAAATCTTATGGCTAAATTGTTTACTCAAACCTTTAGGGATAAAGTTCTGCAATGCTAATGTTCTTTGTCTCCTTATTCTATTCCATCATTTCAACAATTGGCTACTGCTTTCATTCAATAGTTTCACAATAATTTTAGTCCTAAAATTACTTTGGCTGATTTGATTCAATCTAAGAAATGAGTTAACGAGAAAGCGACAGATTTTATTGGTAGATATAAACATTTGTATTCTCAAATTGCTCATCCTATGCCCGATCATGATGTTCAAAGAATTTTTATTGATAATTTACAAAAATAAATTAGGGATAATCTTCTATTTTCTAAGTTTACTTCCTTTATGCAATTGTGTGTAGTGCTTCATAATTATCAGCTTCGAGTGAGTCAATTTGAATCATCTCCCTCAATGGCTCTGATTGATAACATTTAGAGTGCTCAACAATATTTTGTGAAGTTTGAACAGAACAAAGGATAGATCAAGATAAGAAACAACATCAATATTATGGTAACCATGGCATCAAGTGTGGCCCCTTTATCTGAATATTTAAGAAAAGAATTCACTCCTCTTTCTTAGTCTTTGCATAGTATATTGTTGAGGTTGATAAATAATAATGTGTTGAAACTTCCTCCCATCAAGCCAATTGATACCTCCAAACCTTTTCCATCTTATCACATGATCCCAAATCCATTTACCAATATCATCATCAACATGGTCATGATACTGAGAAGTGATATACTTTAAGGAGTAAGATTCAAGACATCATTGATAATGATGTTACAAGTGTGGTTGCCATTGCACCAAAAGATTGACCTATTAATGTCTGATACAACCACTAGAATTATAGAATCCAAAGAAGGTAGTTAAGCCATGTCAAAAACTTGAGCGCTATGTTGCACAACACAAGGTGACCAAGGGTGCACACCTTTCAACAAATGATACATCTGTAGTTGTCGTAAATGACAAAGGAAAAAAATCTACAACTCCTCCTAATCAAAATTTCCAAATATTCATCAATCCTTTGCCTTCCCACTCTACTAATGTTGTTGAGTTTTTGTCTCTTTCCTTCTATCCCAATAACCTTAGTATTGAGTCTAATAATGTTGTGAATCTTGTTCACAAACCTACACTTTCTAAAGACCTATATATTAGCTTTGATGCTAGTGGGACTATTGTTGCACCTTATGGCCCATTATATATCATTGCAAAGATCAAAGACAAAATCTCATGAGTAGTGCTCATTGTTCTAGTGTGTATGGTGAATGTGATAACTAAAGAATATCATTGCATTTTACAATTGGTAGAATGTTGGGAAAATGGTCTCTCAACCTACCATTTACATAAGGTTAATATTTTTAGTAAGTTTTCATTTGGGTACGAAATGGTTCAATTTTTTCCCAAAGCTTTGGATTGGCTAGATAAGCATGCCAACAAATTTTAATTGCAAGATCATAACTAGATTTGAAGATATTAAATTTTCTATTTTTGAAGGTTACGATGAAAGGTTTAAATTGAATTTTGAAGACTTTAGAGGCTTCAAAATGTCTTGAAAAGTGGGCATAATTGGCATAACATGCTAAAAAGTGATAGAGAACTTCGTGAGCTTTCTAACACTTCAAATGGTTCGTCAGTTGGACACCTAGTCCACAAGTTATGGACTCCAAAAGATTGCTCTCCTGAAATAAGAAATATAAAAATGCATCAGACACATAAATGATTTGCAAAAGGGAGGAAAATGTGTTGATGTGTGTCTTGACACATGAAAGTGAATCTATATTGGAGATAAGGTTGGTTCCACTTTATTGGGTGGTTTTAGCCCATGGTTTGGTAATACCGTTTGATAGTTTCATATATTTTATCTCCTATATATGAGGTTCATGAGATAAAGGTTGTGTGTAAGAGTCTTATGGCTATTGCGTTATCTTTGAATCTCTAGTTGGTGTTACTCCTATGAAGAACTTGCTTTGCAAGTATATTATAATTTGTTATTGACCTCTAAATAATATATTGAGTGGCTTTTGGAGTGTGGTATTTTTCTCTTGAATGGGTTTTCCCCATGTAAATCATTGTGTTGTGGTATGTATTGTTAGGGTTTCAAGTAGATACGAAGAAAATATGAACTAACAATTATATGCAGATTTAAATACAAAAGATAAAAAAATAAAATAGGACACAGATAACACAAAGATTTAACGTGGTTCACCCAGAATAGGTTACGTCCACCATACACAACCGTCCAATCTTTCTTATTATCCAGCAAAAATAGTACATCAACCTTACAATGCCTTAAGCATCCCAGCCACTTATAACATGCATTTTTAGGGCAAAAACAAAGTCGGCCTTTTTAGGGTTTTATTACAATGTCGGTTTTCATAAAAAAAAAAAAACCAAAAAACATACGTGCTGAGTGTACAGTACTTTGTTGATCAGTCGCCACATTTCAACATGTATGATATTATATCTATTTTTGTTAAGTTTTTGTAACTATTGTAACGATCTATAAAACAAAATATTATCCACCTCTCAAGGTTAGTGTAGGAATTTGTTTTCCTACTTAACTTCCTTATAGTTTCTTCAAATGGGTGGTTGTAGAGATTTCAGGGTTGAAATATAGAATCAATGACCTAAATTTTGGATAGAGTTTATTGAACACCCCCTTGCATACTGTAGAAAACCTGGTGGACCTCAATTTGAAGATGGTGACATATGTGAAGGCTATCAAGATTGATCATGAAGAAAAAATCATGAACCTAGAGATGGAAATGGATAAGACTAATGAGAAGCCGAGAGTAGTTATTGTTGTTAGCAAGACAACCATGACAAATATCATGAGGGGTCTTTGGATGGTCAATGAAAAAGATTAATCCCTCAATATGTCCCCTTCAACTTCACATGCTTCTCCCTCAATTTTAGTCTATGGAGAGAGTGAGGAGAAAGTGTTGATTCTAGAAGGTGATACTCAGGTCGCTCTAGGACCATTGACTTACACTCATAACAAGGATAATGTTAAGCAAGCAAATGTTAGCATTATGGATGATTTAGATGAGATTAATAGGAATGTTATTGATAAGAATGTTAATATAGTTCAAATGTTGAACAATATTATGTACTCCCTAGGTTGTTTCACCTTGATTTTTGTGGTTATGTTGCTTCTATCCCATTGTGGCTTGGCATTTGGTTTGTCCTTGAAAATAGGTTTTTTTTGTTTAAGTTTTGGGTCCCTAAAAAACCTGTTTTACTCTAATAAAAAATATCTACTGCTTTTTATCAACTCTTCCCATCAAAATGGTTTTTTTTTGAGGTTCCAAATATTGGATTCTATTGTGATGGTTCATGAGAACATCCATTCTTTGGAAATTAATAAAAGGGTTTGCATTTTTACTAAATCTAGACTTAATAAAAGCATATGATCATGTTAATTAGGGTTTCATCACTAAAGTCTTAAAACCTCTGGGTTTTGATAATATATTCCTAGATATTATATGGCTAGTTATCTCTGCAATCGAATACTCTATGATTGTTAATTGCTCCCCCTCTACCTTTTGGTTGTTCAAGGGGGCTTAGGCATGGGGACCCCATTTCCCCTCTCCTTTTTATGTTTATGGTGGAATCCCTGAGTAGATATTAGCATAGTTTAATCTCTTTGAGATTTTTGAAAGGTCTTTTCCCTTCTCCTAAGCAAATTGTGTGCTCCCACTATTTCTTTGTTGATGATACCACAATTCTTAGAGAGTCCTCTATTTTGTAGGTTAGGAGCATTAAGAGAGCTATTTTTTTCTATGAGGCGGCTTTAGTTCAAATAATCAATCTTCATCAAATTTCAATATTCTTTTTGAATACCCCTAAAGATAGAATGAATAAAATTGCATACATTTTAGTTTGCAAGATTGACTCTTTCCCTTCAACATATTTATGCATCCCTTTGGGTGGTAAGATTTCTGACTCTTTTTGGATGAATTTGATTGATAATTTTAACTTGAAGCTTACCGGTTGGAAAGGAAATCTCCTCAATCAAGCTGGATAAATTCAACTCCTTAAATCTTCACTCGAAAATCTTCCCATGTATGTTATGATCTTATTTAAGATTCATCACAAAATTGTTGATGCCATTGAAAGAATTCAAAAATGCTTTCTATGTTCTAAAACATGGAAGACAAAAGAAGATTGCCCCTCAAAGTGTGGGGAAAAGTTTTTATTTCTAAAAATCATGGGGAATTGGGACTTAGATGTGTTAAGTAGTTTAATCTTATATTTTTGGCTAAGTAGTTATGGCAGCTTTTTCATAGGAGCAATGAGTGGAGTTCAATTTTAAGAAACAAGTATTTGATGAGCTCCAGATCTTTAGCAACCTTTTTAAAGATAGAAAATATATTATAGGGGTCTATTCTCTAGAACAATTTAAAGATGTCTAAGTTTTTCATTCAAAAGGGTATGAAAGAAAAAGTTGGATATGGTAAAATTGTAAGATTCTTGACTCATTGGTTGCTTGGGGAGGAACCTCTCTCTTCTTCTTCAAATTTTTAGTCCATTCATGGATGAGTACATTGTTGGATTTGGCACATTAGTTAAAGATTATTTCTTTGATGGAACTTGGATTGATCTTTTGGTGGTGCATGGGATGCTTGGGAGATTTAATAGTATTAATGATTCAATTTATTTTGCTTAGTCTAAAGACAAATTGGCATGGTCTACTTCTCCGTCGGGACCTTTATTTAAAGTATATCCCTTATTCTTGATAATTTATCTAAACAGGCCTTTTATTTGGCTAATAGATGTTTCCTTTACCAAGCTCAGGGAGAAAGTTCCCTTCATATCTTGTTGGAGTGGTCTTTTGTTAGGGAAAATAAGCCTCTCTTTTTGAATTTGTGGGGTGTGGATTGGGTTTTTCCCTTTGCACTAGAAGATAGTCTTTCCTAATGGGTCTCTCCTAACTTTGTTCTCTCTTTTTTGTGGGCCATCTTTATCCCTAATCTTGCATCGAGGGATGGGAAAGACAAAAATAATCAAATGTTTAGGGATTCCCACCTTGGGGCAGATGTGGTCTTTTTGAAAATTTGTAGCAAAATCAAAGAGAATTTGGCTTCTATTTCTTTTAATTCTTTTGGCTCTGCTCCTATCTTTGATTATGACTCTCAGGTGGCTCAAAATTAGAAGATTCATATATTGATATCTATAAGCCTGTCAAAAAATTTAAGAAGCCTATAGTTAATATCACTCAGAAATGTCCTCTTCAAGGTTGGGTGAAAGTGAATTTTGATGGGTTGGTCAAGGGTAACCCTGGTCCAGCTAGTTATGGGGTAGTGTTTAGAGATGAGTATGTTGGGTTCATTGTAACAGTTGTGCTCCATTATGAATCCAAAACAAATTTTTATATAAAGTGGTGGTGACCTACCATGGGCTTTTATTAGCATCTAAATTAAACTTGAAATTTTTTTGGTTAGGAGACTCGATGATTATTATTAATTATCTCAAAATGAAAAATAAGCCGAGTTGGTCAATACAGAATTGGATTAAGTGGTAATTGGAAATTATTTCTTCCTTTGATGAGTGTTATGTATCCCACAAATTTAGGGAAGCCAATGGGGTTGCCGACTTATTAGCCAATATGGGAGTGTCCACAAATCGTAAATTAGAATGGGGGTGAATTGATGAACTGCTAGCTAAGCTAAAATATTTGGTTGACTATGAAAGGATCCACATGACAGATATTTCAATGCTTTGTTGTTTCATGATGACTAGAAATATTATTTTTGTGTTTTCCTCATTGTGGCACACTTTATGGAATTATTTGGTTTTTGTTGAGTGAGAAGGGTTTCTTTTGGGGTCCTCTATTTCCCAAAGCTTCTATTTCTAGTGGCCTTAGAGCTTCCTTCTCGAATTCATAGTTGTCTCTTGCCACGTGGGGAGATAGGAACAAGCTTGAACCCTAAACTGTGACAAAAACAAGAAAAATAATACCATATAGAGAATTTTGGAGAGAGGGGGGATTATGGCTTGCCTTGAAAGGCTTCATTGCTACAATCAGAACATATCTAAGGTTTTTGCTAAAGGATGGAAAAAATGATAAGTAACATTCTATGGGCATAATTTTAAGCTCACAGAGGAGCTCATTGCCAAAGTTATTGGGTCGAATATGGAAGGGAATTTTTTTTTCAAACATGGAAAGTCTGCAGATGAAGAGGTCCACAATTTCGTCAAAGGCAAAGATGGTAAGTGGTTGCCAAAGTAAAAAGGTGGCTACATGCTCAAATCCATAAAACCTTTATTGTCCCAAGTCCTAAAGGTAATTTTATAAAATTTCACCCTTGATGGTTGATATTCACTTGTTTATAACTATCATTTTACCCACCTTGATTATTTTAGACATAACGATAGGATCTTGTTCCCTTTTTCTTTGCTATCTTCTTGGGAACTAGACTTTAAGGAAATTAAAAATTATTAGAAAAACCCCATATTGCATGAAGGTTTTATTTTATTATTAATGGAGCATTTTTAAAAATCTTATCAATCAGGGCTTTAGTTAGAATATCGCCACTTTTTGGCCCCTCATGATGCTACACATACCCTTATGTTCATTTTTAAAAATTTTCTTAGAGAATTGAAAATCTTAAGATGCAGAACTCAAGATGAGAAGAGTACATCATGTTAATATCTATATTTTATCATGATTGTAAGTGTTTAATTAATATAATCTTCAAATTTCCTACTAGGCTTACTTCAACATGCATCCTCATAGTAGCTCATGTATAAGAAGAAAAAGCCCCTTTTCGTTTGTAACCAAATTTACTAGGTTGCCCTTTAAATATTGACTACCCCACAACTTTGTTTAAATGCATAGAGTTTGATAAAAAAATTATCTACAAATGCAACATTCAAAAGATTATGAAAAAGAGGTGTCATTTTTCAATGATTCAACCGTTCTAAACATTTTTTAGAATAATAAATGATTCATCTATATATTATATGTTTGACCTACAAATGTAACTTTAAAAAATTGTATCTGAAAAAAGGTGTCATTTTTCAATGATTTGACTATTCTATAATTTTTTTAAATAATTAACTATTCATCTATACATTAAAAACCCTATATTTTATTTTTATTAAGAAATACTAAATGTCATTCAAATATTTGTGAAAGATACTATTCTTCTAATCAATCACACTTGTTACAATCAACATGAATGATAAATCTAAACATAGCAGTGAAAGATACTAGGGCCTATAAGCTTCTTAAATCCCATGAATATGGAGCATTTATTCAATTTGAACTTGCACGAGATGGAGCGATGTCTACTAAAGGCAACAAAATTATAGTAGTCAATGCAAAAATTAGAGTAGATTACTTGACTGCTATTTGTTTCCCTTTATGCAACAAAATTAAAGTAGATTACTTGACTGCTATTGGTTTTCTTATGGTTGTCTGATGGTAGCTTCATGTAAATAGGTTTTGGGGTCCCTTCAAAACTTACTTGACCCTTTAATCAAAAAGCATCTACTAGGTTAAAGCCCTCTTGTTATAATTGTTTAAAATTTTGACAAATTAAGAGTCCTACTACTTTCCCACTTGGTTGGAAGCTCTTATCATAATATGGTTAATTTAGAGTTTGTATATGGTTTATGAAATTCAATCCATTTTTCTAATCTTATCTTGTCAAAAATTTATGAAATTCAATCCATTTTTTTAATCTTATAGTATACGAAGCATAAAATGTGACACATGTTTTGGATTCAAAAAATGTGGTACCATTTGAAAGTTATAGTTTTTCTTCAATCAGCCTATCAATCAGGGCTTTAGTCAGAATATTGCCACTTTTTGGCCCCTCATGATCCTACACATACCCTTATGTCATTTTTATTTTTGGTAGAAGTTTTCTATTAAATATTTTTCTTAGAATATTGAAAATCTGAAGATGTAAAACTCAAGATGAGAAGAGTACATCATGTTAATGTCTATATTTTATCATGATTATAAATGTTTAATTAATATAATTTTCACATTTCCAACTAGATTTACTTCAACATGCATCCTCATAGTAGCTCACGTATAAGAAAAAAAGCCCCTTTTGGTTTGTAACCAAATTTACTACGTTACCCTAACTACCCCACAACTTTGTTTAAATACATAGAGGTTGATAAAAAAGTTATCTATAAATGCAACATTCAAAAGATTATGAAAAAAAGGTGTCCTTTTTCAATGATTCAAGCGTTCTAAACATTTTTTAAAATAATAAATGATCATCTATATATTATATGTTTGACCTACAAATGTAACAATAAAAAAATTGTATCTGAAAAAAGGTGTCATTTTTCAATGATTTGACCATTCGATAATTTTTTAAAATAATTAACTATTCATCTATACATTAAAAACACTATTTTATTTTTAGTAAGAAAGATTAAATCCGATGAATATGGAGCATTTATTCAATCTTGTTACAATCAATATGAACGATAAATCTAAAAATAGCAGTGAAAGATACTAGGACCTATAAGCTTCTTAAATCCCATGAATTTGGAGCATTTATTCAATGTGAACTTCAACCAGATGAAGCGATGTCAACTAAAGGCGCCACTCCGTAGATGACTGCTATTTGTTTCCCTTCATGAAACAAAATTACAGTAGTCAATGCGAAAATCAATTAGCTATTTGTCACAAAGGAAATATGTATAAAAAGTAAAATTGAAAGAGTCTATTTGGAATGTACGTCTGTTTCCCTCACTGCCTGTTCTAAACTTTCTCCCGCTTGCTTTTGTAAGATTATCAACGTCAAAGATTTTAATTGCGATTTTATAGATTCATAACAAATAAATGATATTTATTCATTTTGCGAAGTGTCTGGCGAATAGGATGATTCAATCGAATCTTGACTGCGACGTCGTTTTTGGAATCATCTCTGAAAAAAAATGGATGTCATGTGTTATGCTACAAACACTAAAAATTTGAATTTTGGAAATTTGGAAGTTTTCAAAACAATATTATATAGAAGGCTATTTTCTTTGCAAAACATCTTATACCTTGGAATTTGGTCCGCAACAATGGACGTATATCAGTGAAGACTTTTCTCTTAAATCTATACCTATTATAGGTTTGTTCAAGACTAAAATTTTGAGTTGGGATTAGTTTCAATAAATTTCTTTTTTTCTCCTATACAAAAGATTTCATTACATCAAAACATATTGTATATCTTTTGTTTGAATTTTTACTAATAATAATTGAAGTCAAATATTAAAATTAAATGGAGTGACTCTATATTATCGTCAAATAGTTTAAATTTTAATATTTGACTATATATTAGAAGTTGCATTTTGCATGGCTTTGCCAAGGCTTCTGTTAAGAATGTAGATTACTATCATATTTCTTCTTTCTATGATTCCATAATTTGATTTAGTGTATAGTGTAGTATTGTTAATTTCTCGAAGTGGTAAAATTAAAAATCATTTCTATTAATTTATCTAAGTTCTTTTACTTGTTTACTTGCTTGTTTTCTAAAAAAACATTTCTAATCAACAAACTTGAAAAATCATTGACTTAATATTCAACTAATAAAATAACATTTTTCATGAAAAGTTATCAAGTAACAAGTATTTCTTTCTGCTAGACACCATAGGAGTCTTGATAGAACCATACAAATCAACGCAAATGAAATAGTAAACACCTTTAATTAAACATAAATTATCAATATTAAATCAATTTTAACTTATTTTTTTCCATTTAATACCCTATGCATAAATTCAAGTTTTACAAATGTATGAAATTCTTACTATGCATAGACAAGTATTAATAATTGAAGTGATCATAACTTTTGTGCCAAAATTTATTATTACTCTTAATTATTGTAGGTGCATGTACTTTCTTAAGGAATTGACCAAGCTATACAATCCTTCTTGGTGAATGCTGATATTAATCACAATCTTATATTGAAGAGTATCTGCCATATATTTATTTTCTTAACAATTTCAAAATATTAGGATTATTAGTTATGTCACTTATAAATGGTAGGTTTTATTCATGTAAAGTGCAAACTAAATATATTTAAATTTATGACATACACAATTATAAAATCTCCCTTCAATATTCTCATTTCTTTTTATAAAATGAATATGAACATTACTCAAGTAACAAAATTCACTACTACTATTTTCTCAACAAAAAATAATTAATTCTAATATGTGAGAATAATATAATCAAGATACACTAGAAACAAAATACCATGTTATAGACTCAATAGATTGGTATTTTAATATAAAAAATGTCTAGTAATATATTACACCTTATTCATCCTCATTAATATCATTTTAATTCTAAATCATTTTTACTACATGAAATATTTGAGTTTAACTTCTGACAACCTTTTTTGAAGTGTCATCGATCTTCACAATAGTATCATTTCCATTTGCATATTTGTTTTGCCTTATTTTCCTTCAAACATTTACCTAATGAACTAAATTATTTATTATATTTTCTCCGTTCTTTAATTTATGGATTGAATACACTCTCTGTGATGTTTGAAATTATTGTTATTAAGTTTTCTTTCCTTCACTCTTCTTGTAAAATAAGTGATGGCCACTTCTCAAATTCAATTTCTTTACTCTCTACAACCTAATGTAAGAACTCGCCAAAAATAAGTCAATGGATGGTGGAGAATTATAGATTACCAACAAAATCATATGCTTGATCATCCATTAGTTTTTCATTGGCTACTAATTATTTGATAAAAGTCTTTAACAAAAGAATACATAGAATAGACCCTCATTCCTATAACTTAGTGGAAAACTAAAGATTTTTTAAATACAAACCTATGTTGACTAGAGAGGTTTGATATTGTTTTTTAGATTTTTCAAAAATGGTAGAGATATATGCATTACAATATTAAAATTAATAGATATTAAATTTATAAATTCAAATAATTTTGACATAATAGTAAATAATAAAGTAAGAGAATACTCAGTTCTGAAGTTGAATATCAATTGTTCAATATGGTGAAGTCAAAGCATCTCAAAATCTAAAGCTGGTTTAGACATTCATATATGTAGATCAAAATTAGAATATTCCTCTTTACCTTGCACCTAATTTTCACAAAAATGTTTCTACGATGATATCAATGTTCTACCCTATCAATTTCATGAAATGTGCATTGCTAGATAACAATACCAAATAAAATATCAAATTTTAACTCAGCTTAAAAATTTGAGAATAATTACAAATAATTTCTAGGTGATTAATATGTACTGGGACAATTATGATCAAGTACTTAACTGAATTTAAATATTGAATCTAGATTCTAATCATGGTTAGAGTTAAGATTTTAGTATTGTATTCTTCTATGATTTCCTGATTAAAGAACTATTAGAATCAAATGCAATGAATATCTTTTAATAAAAAATGTTACTTCAAATTGTAAATAATTTTGCAATCTCAACTTAGGACCAAAGTGCAAAATGGGTTCATGGATTAAATGTTTGGTTTTAATTTTAAAATTACTATGACCAAGATTGTTGCAATGAGGGAAATCATGCACTTGTTCTCATGAATTGGGTCAAAAAATCAAGTTGAATTAATATTTGATAGGATTCGACTAGATAAATGATTAAAAATAGATGGATAAGACAATTAGACTAGGATTGCATGCACATAACCATAAGGATGAGAGGAAAATATAGGGCTAGGTGTAAGCAAGGCTAGATATATGGATGTACTTGTATATAAAATGCACTAGTTATAATTATATAAATACATGAATGATATTACTAAATAAACAAATTTGAAAACTAAAAAAAAATTGCACTAAATATATACTTTAAACAATTACATTTTTTAATTTTTATTAATAACAATATATTCCACTATTAGTGAGAAATATAACTTTAAAATAAAAAGTAATTTTCTAATTCATTTAACATTAAAAGAAATTTTAATTTATTGCATGTATAAGAATGATTAATGGAATAGATGATGGAAATGAAAGTAGAAATTGTCAATATATATACATGAATGATATTAACTTCAACAAAATTGAAAACTAAATCAAAATTGCACTAAATATATACTTTTCATCATTGTTATTTTTAATTTTTTATTAATAACAATATATTCCATTATTAGTGAGAAATATAATTCAATTTACATTAACGGAATATATTACACATGAAAGTAGAAATTGCCAATATGTTGTGTAGGAATAGTAAAAGAAATAAGTAAATACCTCCACATTTCTTGTCCTCGCATAGTTGTTTAAAAATACATACACAAATATGTACATGAAGAATATTGGGCAAATCCTCAATTTCTTTACGAACTTCTAGAAGGTCGTCTTTATCACTTCCAGATTTCAACAATCTTCAAGCATCATTTTCCAAATAAAAAATATAGACATCTTAGACCTGAGTTTAATATAAGAGAAATTATATAACCAAATAATTAAAAATAAAAGTATATTAATTTTATAATAACAATTAAATAAAAATTTAACTCAATTGAGGCAGTCAAATAAATTGCCAATTCCAACATTTTTTTGATTTGTATATCTATTTTAAATATCAAAGGTTAGAGGGCTAAACGTAAATTGCCTAAAGCTGAGGCCACCAGTACGAAACCAACTGCCGCCCAATGACACTCTTCAATAGTATCCAGTACTTCTACAGCTATGTCTACATTGTTTACACAAAACTCCGAAATCTATCCAATAAATCATGAAAACAAAGAAATGAAAATTAGTTTGGAATCATTTAGCCCTCTTTCTTAAACTCCACACACTAGGCAACATATTAAGTTTAAAGGATGCTAGTCAATTCTGAGTGTTTAACACTTTTAAGTCTAAAAATGTATTCTTAGTGTAAGCACATACAATAAGCAATATATTAAACCTAGAAAGTGTCAGTCAACTCTGAGTATTTAACATTTCTAAACTTAAAAATGTAAACTTAATGTGTAAAATTTAATTCTTCGACTTCACCCATCCAAACAGTAGGCACCATGCAGTTTCACAGTAAAGTCTTTTTCAAAATAAAAAAATTATGTCGTGATTGACAATCGTGCATGGTACCTGCCCCATGTGAAAGAATTCAAGGAATCAATTTCCAATGTCTAGCAAAATAAAATAGACAGTGAAAAACAAAGTGGATTTCGTCTGCTTCGTGCACGAGGATCAATTGTTCATTGATTTTGTCAAAGATGCCATAGTCCTTAATCGAGCTTGTATAACCATGCCCTTTCCTCGCATGTGAACTCGTTCTAAAATAAATCCAGTGACGCACACCAGCTTAAAAGGAAGATCCTTTTGTTTGATGAACAAAAGAATATCCTAATAATGAAGTTCGGAACATTAGAATCAGTCAAACTGTTGACGTCTATTGGTTTTTTGTTTACTCTGGGAATACTCGTTAGAGTTGTTTCACACCTACTAAGAAGTGTCTTAGATAAACATGTGCTATACTTCCCTTGTGAAACGTCTGACTTTTGTCTTACATACCTTGATTTTGACGCCTAAACCTCACCCCATGTGCTTCATTCACTCATAATCTAAACAATCAAAATATAAGACATGACCACATGTGGCTAAAAGCAGTTCATTTACACCACTATATGTATTAATTCATACAGACAAATTAATATTAGCATTTGCATTTAAATGAAGTGTAATGATTAATGATTAAGTTGATAGTAATTTATATAATTTATTTATTTTTTATAATTTTAATATGGAAGTTTTTTGATTAATTAATATATTAAATAAAAATTTTAAGTAATAATAATTAATATTAGAAAAAATACAAATATAATAGGGAGACTATCTTTTTAAAAATAAAAGAAAATTAAAAATAAGAATTATATTTTAGAAATGATGCCTACCGAATTTGTTTATCCTAATATGTATTTCTATAATTGATTTGATCGGTTGCAAAATACTATTCTTGTTTTTTATTGGGTCATGAAAATTATTATTATATGATAGTTTGTGTTTTATTGTACTGGGGATTAATTTGCTATGTTCAAAATAAAATGCACTGACACCTTTGTTTGTACAACTTTTTAAGTTCAGCCCAATGATCTCTACTCTAAATCATGATCCAACTCTACTATCACTCTTTACTCATCACATTAACTCTCTAAAATCTTAATTAATAAAAAAACATGAAAACATATTTTTAGAGCTTGTATTTAAAAGGATCACTCAAAATCATTTTAGTACATATAAAAAATTAGATCAAAGTAGAACAACACATTTACAAGAATTGTTGGGTATGTTAATTTCTTTTGCAAAGAAAAATCAAGAGTGAAATGTGTAGATTTGTTCAAGTTTTAATGACATTTGATGATCAATTTTACATTTTTAGTAAGAGAAAAGGGAGCATATGGTTTTGGATGTGAAATAAAGCATGAAGATAAACTGTTGTTTATTTTGAAAATAAATTACAAACTTAGTTGCTTAAGTGATAAGGAAGGGAGATTAAGTATTAAAATGGAAAAATTAGTTCTTATTGCTAAATTTGAAGGGTAGGATTTTCATATATAGTTAATAAAAGTACAAATACTTCTAAATAAAAATGATTTAGGAGATATTGTGATGATAACTATTAAAAAGCACAAGATGTAGATGAAGTAGTGAAATGCATGACTAAAGATCATAGGGCTACAACATTGATTGGGCATGGTTTATCTGACCCATATTTACATCATTTTTATTTTTATTTTTATCGATAAAAGACCCTGGCCAAAGAATTTTATTAATTTAAAAATAGATAGATTTACATTTACACCTCCATTCGGTGTGGGCATCGGTAGGAAAGAATGGAGGGAAGAAAACCTCCGGTCTAGCCTAGATCCCTCAAGGATCAGAAAAAAATTAAGAATGCGATAAAAAATGGAGATACAAGATTAGAAAGGGAGCATGTCCAAAATAATGAAGATTATATGTAGAAATCCTCTGTGTAAAGTTGAGCAGCAAATTGTCCATCTCTTGGGGTGATGCTGCCATTTGTGGGCGACAGTTCTTGCTATTCCTAAAACACAGGGTTAAGCTTGCTCTGCTCCTTATGCTGCACAAAATCTTGAGAAAATCTCTCGCCAGAATGTTAGGAAAAGGAAAACTGAACAGGTCCACTTATACAATATATCATACTTGCCTGGATGGTCACCCTGTTAGGATACACAACTCAAAATATTAGTCTCAAAAAATCTCCAAAAACATAATGCGAGAGTGGTTACCCATTGAAGAGTATAAACTCAATAAATATTAACGAGGCAAATTCCATAAATATTCCTACAAAGAGATCACGGGGAGCTACCATCTTAAAGAATATGGTTCAAGAGCTAGGTAAAATAGAGATGACGATAGCTAAGTAAGTGTTAGTCCTAAAAGAAGGCAATATCTACATAAATAATAATACCTATATATCCATGATCACATATATCTGGGAGCAAGATATGCCTGTAGGTTTATATACCTATGTTCATTAATGTAAGGTATTGCCTCCTTCTAGCCTTAAAGCTTATCCTAGAAGAGTGACAAGACTAAAAGAGCTAAATTTAAGAGTTTAAAGGAAGATAAGTGATGCCACCTATTGAGCATCAGATTTGAACGATTATCTATGGACTTAAATTATAAAAGGCCCCTATTGTTAAAAGAAACCATCATTTTCATTAATACCATGGTAGCCCACAAGTCAACAAGCTGGTGTTATAGCATCCTATTAAGATATCTAGGTTCAGATAATATCGATGAGATCCAACAATGTCTCATCGATATAGAAGGGCCATCAAAGAAAGGAAGCGCTGATGAAATTTAGAAAAGACTCATCGAAGACAGTAATTCCATCGATAAAAGATATCGAGGAAAGTGGAGATGGTTTTCATTGATGGGAAAAGGTCTTCGAGGAGATAATACCATCGATGCAACATAAAAAGGACTCACTAAAAGGAATGATCTCATCGAAAGAATAATGTCGAATAGACAAAAGGAAGCTACATCGAGAAAAGATATCGATGAGGAAATAGGTTTCGAGGAAGCTAAAGGGCATGCCTCCGATATGCATGGTTTCACCGATGTGACTTTATTGGTGGAAGATGATAAGGGAGGATAAATAAAGGCTTCGTTGATACAATAGATCCATTCATCGACAGGGCATGATTATTTCGATGGAAGAAGTGTTTCAAAGGAAAAATAAAGGAGGTCACCGAAGCCCGAGGTTTCTTCAACATAGAAACCCAATGGATATCAGATAGGTATTGGTGAGGAAACAACCATAGTGACTGAATATAGAAATTCCATCGAAAAAAGATATTGAGGAAAGCGGAGATGGTTTTCATCAATGGAAAAAGGTCTTCGAGGAGATAATACCATCGGTGCAACATAACTCGCCGAAAGGAATGTTCTCATCAATAGAATAATGTCAATCAGACAAAAGGAAGCTACATCGATAAAAGATATCGATGAGGAAATAGGTTTTGCGGAAGCTAAAAGGCATGCCACCGATACGCATGGTTTCACTGATGCGAATTTATCAGTGGAAAATGATAAGGGAGGATAAAGAAAGGCTTCGATGAGACAATAGATCCATTCACCGACAGGGCATGATGATTTCGATGGAAGAAGTGTTTCGGTGGAAAAATAAAGGAGGTCACTGAAGCCCAAGGTTTCTTTGACATAAAAACCTAATGGATATCAGATAGGTATCGGTAAGGAAACAACCAAGCATCCTATTAAGATATCCGAGTTCAAATAATATTGATGAGACCCAACGATGTCTCATCGATATAGAAGGGCCATCGAAGAAAGGAGGCACCGATGAACTTCAGAAAAGACTCATCGAAGACAGTAATTCCATTGACAAAAGATATCGAGGAAAGCGGAGATGGTTTTCATCGACGGGAAAAGGTCTTCAAGGAGATAATACCATCGGTGCAACATAACTCACCGAAAGGAATGTTCTCATTGAAAGAATAATGTCGATCAGACAAAAGAAAGCTACATCGATAAAATATATCGATGAGGAAATAGGTTTCGAGGAAGCTAAAAGGCATGCCTCTAATACGCATGGTTTCACCGATGCGACTTTATCGGTGGAAGATGATAAGGGAGAATAAAGAAAGGCTTCGATGAGACAATAGATCCATTCATCGACAGGGCATGATGATTTTGATGGAAGAAGTGTTTCAGTGGAAAAATAAAGGAGGTCACCGAGGCCCAAGGTTTCTTTGACATTAAAACCCAATCGATATCAGATAGGTATCAGTGAGGAAACAACCATAGTTAGGCTCAATCCAACCATGGATTGAGCCTAACTACCTGAGTTGAAGTTTGGGAGAACAGATATATGGGCATATTTAAACTGAATGTTTGTCTGAGTATCTATATGGGAATACATGGGGCAGGAAGAGGAATAAATAAGGGGGTTAAAACAGAGTCTGGGCAAGAAAAACATAAGGGGATGAAAGGAGAAACATGCTAATGACCACTTAGGACATGCAAACAAAAGAGGGGGTTTCCTTAAGGTGGCACTGATAGGAGATTGATGCCATTGGCTTCCAAGTTGGCCAACTCATCCATTCTTTTATTGCCCTCCCTATAAATATGATTGACTGTGAACCTATCAAACTCTCTGCATAAGTCAAGAGCTTTTGACAGCAAAGTATTTAGTCTCCAATTAGGCATACTACCTTTCCTCAGAGCATTGACAATTATAGCCAGATCTCCTTCAATTTCCAAGTTCTTAACTCCTAGTTTCCTACATTAATGCAGACCCTCCACTAGGGCCATAAGTTCTGCCCAATTGTTGGTGTTGATGCCACCTGGAGAGGCATGGGTTGCTAGTTCCTTGCCTTCCCAATTATGAACAACACAACCTATCCCTGCTTGCCCTGGGTTGCCACGGGATGCCCCATCAAAGTTTAGCTTCACCCAACCTTCGCCTGGGGGTTGCCATCTACATGCATCCCTTGATTGAAGACTTGCAATAGGACCATCTCCTATAAAGGGAGGAAAGGATAAGCCTTCCCAATGTTTTATCATTTTTCCATCCCAATAAGTGACAGAGGTATTCTTCAATGTGCCTGATGACAATCGGTTGTTCATGAGATCAGTGATAGCTGACTCTATCCTATTAATGATTCTAGGAACCTCTAGTTTTTCATTCTTAAAGAGACCTCTATTTCTCTCCTTCCATAGTTCCCACATAATGGAAGAAGGAAGAGTTGTCCATAAACCTTCAAAGAGACAACCATGCCTGAGGAGATGCCATTCCTTTAGCATTGCAAAAATGGTGTGGGGGAAGGCCGCAGACCATTCAAGTTTGTTGGTGAACTAGATCCAACATTTGTGAGCAAAGGGGCGGTTAAGGAGGATATGAGTGGTGTCTTCCTCGTCTGCCTCGCAAAGAGGACATCTACTAGGGCCCTCATACCCCATTCTTCTTAATTTGTCCCCAGTTAGGAGCTTGTTCTAAACCGCAAGCTAGGAGAAGATACCTAACTTAGGCAGACTATATTTATCCCAGTAAAGTTTCAAGGGAAGCTCAGTCATAGGTCTTAAAAATGATTTGGAGATGAGAGAGTACCCACCTTTGGAGTTGTATTCTCCTCTTAGGGTGCCATCCTAGATGAGCTTGTCCTCATTCTGACCTAAGGCAATGTTCCTTGATTTAAGAATTGCCATAAGTTTTTGTTTATCCCTTACCGGGATACTCTCATCTTCCTTCTTGATCCACTGCCAACCAGCCCCATCCTCTGAGGGGGAGATATAGTTGTTTAATAGGGGACCTCTATGAGATTCAAGAAGGATACGAGTAGCACCAAAGTCATGGATATTATCAATAGCCTTATATCCACCCCATGAATCCAACCAGAAAAGAGCTTTATCCTCGGACCCCAAGTTCCAAGTAAGTCTGTCAGAGATAATCCTCCTGCAGTCTGACATAAAATTCCATAGGCAGGACCCTCTGGGAGGGTTGGTTTCTCTGAAGATTTGGATAGGATTCCCTCCATTAAGGTATTTGTGGTGTAGCAAGCGAGCCCATTTGAGGTGGGGGGTTCAGAATATTCTCCAGACCAACTTGGCACCCAAGGCTTTGCCCTGTTCACGAAGGTTTTTAATGCCAACTCCTCCTTCTTCTTTAGGTTTACATATCTTGTCCCAGGATATGAGTGATATTTTAAGATTGTCATTAGCACCTTGCCAAAAGAAAGTCCTGAGATGCTTGTTGAGCTCTGCAAGTTTAGAAGAAGATAAATGTTGACAGGAGAGCTGGTAAATAGGCATAGCTGACAAGACCAATCTTACCAAGGTTTCTTTACCTATAGATGAGAGCCATTTTCCTTTTCAAGTGTTAATCCTAGACTTGATTTCATCCACCAAGTTGTTCCATAATTTTGAGAGTCTTCTACCCTTGTCAAGGGGAATGCCTACGTATCTACAAGAAAGAGTTCCTTCACTAATCTCCAGGACATTGCTGATAACTTTTCCTAAGGAGGGGTCTATGTTGAACATGAAAATGGCAGACTTGGCTAGATTCACCTCTTGACCCGAGGCTAGCATATAGGAATTAAGGATGCCTTTGAAGGCGCTCGCTTCCCTTACACTTCCCTACCCAAAAAGCATCGTGTCGTCGATAAATTGCTGGTGGGTAAAGGGAGGGAGGTCACTGGTAATGGGGATTCCTTGGATCACGCCTTCCTCTTTGGCATTAGAGATGGATGTAACTAGGACTTCAGCCATGATGATAAAGAGGAAGGGGGACATAGGATCTCCTTGCCTGAGCCCTCTTGAGCTGCTAAAGAAACCTTCTGGGGAACCATTAACCAAGACCGAGAATTTGGGGGTGGATATACATTGAAAAATTAGGTTGATCCAGGATTTGGAAAATCCAAAGGCCTCCAAGAATTTGCATAGGAAGCGCCAATCAACTTTGTCATAAGCTTTGCTTATGTCTAATTTGAGTAGCATACTTGGGGCCCTATTGAGATAGACCAAATGAATGACCTATTGGGCTATAATCATCCCATCATAGATTGATCTATTTGCTACGAACCTGGTTTGTTCTTCACTAATGATAATGGGGAGAAGTTTATGGAGTCTGGCTGCTAGGGTTTTGGTTAAGAGTTTGTACAGAGTGTTGGAAAGGGCTATTGGTCTGAAGTCATTAAAGCTTTCAAGATTCTCTTTTTTGGGGATGAGAGCTAAGAAGGTATTGTTGATTTCTTTGAGAATCTTACCAGAGTTCCTAATACCTTCTAAGGCATCCATGATCTCTGTCCCCATAAACCCCAACATTTTTGGAAAAATCTAGTGGGGAAGCCATCTGACCTTGGGGCCTTATCGGGATTCATCTTCATAAGGACAACTTTAACCTCCTCCATAGATAATTTCTTTGATAGGATTTTGTTGTGGTCATTGTTAATGAGTTTTGGAAGATTTTTTATAATATTGAGTTGGCCCATGAGGTTGAAGCCTTCAATATTGTTTAAGATTTTATCAAAAGACCTTACTTCCTCGAAGGCAACATCATCCGGTTCAAACAGGATGGAACCCTGACAATTCTTAATTTTAGAAATTCGATTGACCCATCGCCTCTACTTAGTACTATTGTGGAAAAATAGTATTTCGGTCCCCATCACTCAACCAAGTCTCCCTCAATTTTTGTTTCCAAAAGATTTCTTCATTTGAGAGTGTCTTTTCATATTCAGAGAGTAGAGCCTTTTCTTTGAGGAAGAGATGTTCATCCATCCCCTTCTCAAGAACCTCAATGTTAACATTCTTAAGATCATTTTCTATTAGGAGTTTTTTATTGAAAATATTTCCAAAATTAGTCCTGTTCCACTCTAAGAGCTTCCTTTTGATAAGCTTTAACTTGCTTGTGATAATAAACATCTTCGAACTAGAGAAAATAGAGCTTCTCCATCAGTTCTCAATTAAGTTTAAAAAGTTATCATCTCTGAACCACATGCTCTCAAATTTGAAGGGACGTTTTTTAGGGGAGTGGTCAAACAATAAGATTAGTTGGAGTGGGAAATAGTTAGATCCTGATAAAGGGAGGGGTTCTGCATTTAGGGTAAAGTTAAGCTCTGAGAACCCCCCATGGATAGAGAACCTATCTAGTTTCTCAGCAATGTTATAGAAACCAAGCCTTCTATTGTCCCAGGTGAAGGCATTATCTACCATCTGGATTTCCAATAGGGAGTTCCTATTGATCCAATGATTGAAATCTACAGCCACTGGAGGAAGTTTGTTGCTAGCTCCTCTTTTGTCTGCTACCTTAATGATAGCATAGAAATATCCCCCAATGATGTATACATCATTTGGGAAACTTCTGAGGAAAGACTCCAGTTCCACCCATACCCTAGCCTTATCCCTATTTTGGATAGGACTGTAAACGTTAATCAATTTGAATCTTAGGTTATTTTTATAACTTACTATTTCTCCTCCCATCCAATTTTTCTTAATCTCTAAAGGTGTAAATGAGATGAATCTAGAGTCCCAAATGATGGCTAAGCCTCCTGAGGCCCTTGTGGCAGGGGAGTGCTTTAGTTGTCTAACGCCTTCTCAAAAAGGACTATCTCAGAGGAGTTCATTTTGGTTTCTTGGATTAACATATCTGGTTTAGAATTAGAGATGCAGTGCTTTAAGATGTGTTGTTTGTTAGGGGCATTCAGACCCCTAACATTCCATGTTATGATTTTCATGGCTCTCTAGGGAGGAACTTCCCCTCCCTTGCATTAAAAAGATTAGATATTTTAGCCTGACCCTTGGCATCTCCATCCTTTGATCTTAGTTCAGCAAGGGATCTCCTACCTCTTCTCTTATTGTGTTTAGCATAGTCAGGAGAGTCTTTGCTTCTGTAAGAGCTGAGAATGCCTAGAGTATTTGGGTTATGATTTTCTAAGTTATCTAATGCTATAAATAGTTCATCTATTTCTAAGTTGACTCTGGAAACATCCACTAGATTTTTGACTAAGAAATCCCTTTGTCTTTCCAACTCCTCATCATCACAAATTTCATCAACCAATTGATCCATGAGGTCATTTACTACTTCTTCCCCTACAAAATTGGCAATGATGTTAACTTCCCTAGCCACTCGATCACTCTTAGATTCTACAATTGTATTAGAAATAGCCTTCAGAGGTGGAGAGCGAGCCTTTGCCTCCTCAAAGCCCTCCAATCTTGAGGCTAGAGAGATTGGTTGATCCTGTAAGGATGCCAATCCTGGATCCGTGGAAAGCCTATCCATCACTCCTAATTGCTTAGAGGTAATTAGTTCTATTAAAGGGGGAGACCCCAAGGGACTCAGCTTCTCTAGTGGAATGAAAGAGCTATATGATGACATATTTATCAGATCAAGCTGCTCTTTCTAAGGGATAACCTCATTGATTTCACCATCTTCCAGATCTCGATCCCTGAGAAGAGGGTCAGCTATAGGTAAATTTATAGTTAGCAGTCGAGGAAGAGGGGGATGAGAGGGCTTAATAGGGGAGCTATGAGGGTGTAGGTCTGAGGGGAGATTAGGGTTATTATCAATCCTATAGCCCTCTAGGGTGAAACCCCCTCCTTCCATGAATTTGAATGGTGCGCCATTAGACATGAGCAATGATTCAGGGAAAGGTTTCTCGAATGGGATCTTCCTTAGCATAGAATCTTCAAAAGAGCCATTATAAAAGGGTAATTCTAGGGTTAAACAAGACTTATCACATTTCAGAGTTATGGGTTCTAAAGATTTAATGTTAATATTCATTTTAACAATTAAGAGCTGGTTAAAGAAGCTTAGGGCTGATTTTTGACTTCTACAAATTTACCTATTTTGTTGCCTATTATTCTTAAAAAGTCATTATTTCGCAATTATACAGGAAATTTATCAAGTGAAATTGCTCTATTAACCATGCAGGAATTGAATTGAGATGGGAGAAAGAGAGGTTGCCATTCCCAGCAATCAAATAAAGGAGTTGAGAAAATACAACACCATAGGAGCCCAAATAATCTCTGCAAGTTGAAAAACCTGCTATGAGGAGAAGCAAGGAAGCAAATCACAAAAGGAACAAAAACACAGGAAAAATATGCTCAAAAAGAGAGAGCACAATATTCTCCAAAAATGTATTATCAATAATAATCCTTCTTCATACAATGAAAAGAAAGAACTCAACCTTTAATAGGTCAATAAACCCTAAAAGGGAAAACCTAGGTTTGCACATAATAATTAATTATATGCACCTAAAGTTAGCTTAAGTGTAAAAGAGATAAAGGGAACTTAAATAATTAAACAAATATTGTTTAATTAATCAAGTAAATACCTGAATACTCTAACACCCCCCCTTAAGCTAGACTTAGGGAGAAGCTAAAACCTAGAACAACTACTGAAGGCAATAAATATGGGTCCCGACAACAAGGCCTGATTAGGTACCCAAATACAATGAAATCTTTATGAACTGGAGAAATAGAGAAAACCATGTGGGAACAAAACTCTGCTCCAAAAAGAGATGGAAAAGAATATCACTGAAGCATGAAGAACCTACAAACTCTATCAAAGAATAATTACTGATCTGGAGAACCTCCACTGAAATAGAACATGACCAGGTAGAGAAGACTGTAATTTGCATGAGTGCCCTCAAATGACACTACTTGAATCAGATGGCAAATAAGGCAAATACTGAAATTGAAGATACAGATGGCATGAGAAATCAAAGCCTAAAGAGCTGATCAATCAAACCATAGAAGCATTAGAACCAACAAGATAAACCTCCCCATAATGCGGAAGTGGGAGAGGGATAGGAACACTGAAAAGGACAGCCAAAAAGAACTGTGTGACGAAGAACCAGGGACATCAAAGGTGTTGAGACAAGTACATGGTGTCGTGGAAGGAACACTCGCTGGACACACATCATGAGGTGAATGTCATGGAAGGAACACTCACTGGACAAAGGTAGATGGCAAACAAGGCAAACATCAACCCCCTCATGGCACTTTATCAACAGTGCATGTACAACAAGGCACAAGATATGCAAGATTCCAAGTAAACAATGCATGATGGCACTTTATCTCAGTGCGTTTGCATAAATACAAGTTATAATGATAAGAAGACTAGAAATAGAAACGTGAACCAAAATAGAGACATCCAACTCAGAGAAGAGATCCTAGGACCTGAAACAACCACGATATCCACCAGAGTGCTGAAAAGCAAAAAACTGAATAAAAAATGCATGGAGAAGAATTTGGAAATTAAACTTAGATGGATGGAAAGTACATAGCACACGCTTTCTGAAAATCTAAAGTTTTCAAAAAATGGAGGTCGGATTCTCATTCTATGGCTCCCGGAGTGCAAAAACAAAAGCTCACTTTGACTGGAAAGAAAACACAGTGAAAGGGCAAAATTGGAAAAAATTACCAACACCATGGGGCCGAAAAGAGCCGAAGGACGGTGGTGTCGGGCCTGAGGCAGGGGCAGCGGCAGGGATCCATACAGACACCTATAGGGGCCCCACGGTACCCTGCATACCGTGGGAACCCCCAAAAATCTTTCCAAATTTTTTTTAAAAAAAAAAACCTAATCGCCTTTTTGTTTTTTTTGATGATTTTTTTTTAAAAAATAATCAAAATCTGGCCTGTATGCCGTAAAAAGGGAAAATATTTTTTATTTTTATTTTTTTTCTCGAACTACGTGCCAGGGCCATACGGCCTGGATCTAGAGAAAAAATACTCTCAGAGGCTCAGGAACCAAAATAGGTCAAATTTTATATGGCCATAGGGGTTTTCAGGCCATCTGAGCACAATGGTGAGGTCTGTTTAGGCCCATACTACTCTGAAAAAAAGGTCAAACCCTAGGTACATAAAAAAAATCCTGAAACCCCAGATCTACTTCCAAAGCAAAAATTCTCAAAACAAGAACAAGTAGCTACATATCTGAAGCTCTGATACCATAAAGGAGTTGAGAAAATACAACACCATAGGAGCCCAAATAATCTCTGCAAGCTAAAAAACCTATTACAAGGAGAAGCAAGGAAGCAAATAACAGAAGGAACAAAAACACAGGAAAAATATGCTCAAAAAGAGAGAGCACAATATTCTCCAAAAATGTATTGTCAATAATAATCCTTCTTCATAGAATGAAAATAAATAACTCAATCTTTAATAGGTCAAGAAACCCTAAAAGGGAAAACCTAGGTTTGCACATAATAATTAATTAAAATAATTAATTATATGCACCTAAAGTTAGATTAAGTGTAAAAGAGATAAAGGGAACTTAAATAATTAAACAAATATTGTTTAATTAATCAAGTAAATACCCGAATACTCTAACATCAAACCCTAGACCCTTAAATGTTAATATATCCCCGTTTAACAATGAATTTCTCAGACTCTAATTACCACATTCAATAGCTAAGAAATTATTAGGAAGGATGTCAATTTTTACCTGGTTATTGAAGGAAAATGACACCCATTTGGCAATTTGTTTAGGCAGGATCCCCCAACCTTTCCACCGAGCAAATTCTATCGTTGCAATGCATTTGATACCTGGCCTGGGTATGATTATCAATTTCAATGACCAACCCGTTAGGAGAAGCTGGAGAATTTGAAGGTAGATTTGACATTGGGTGCTCGACTTCCTTAGAATTGTGACAACCAGGGGTTTCCATATCCTTTGATAATTTACCCAAATATTTTCATGAAGGAAAAATATGGCAAGCAGAGGAACTCTTTGACTAGTTAGGTTTTACAAAACCCTCCTCCCGACAATGACTGGAATTCTGTTTGGGGCCGTTTGGTTACCCTAAATCCTTATTATTTCTTTGGCTCACCAAATGCCAATCCCGATCCCAGTGCTTGTAAGGAGGGGGGGGAGCCCTAACCGCATTAACCAAAGAGTATTTTATTTTTGCAAAGAAGGCCTCTTGATCGCGGGTCTGTGATATAACCCTACCAAGATCCTCAGTCCCAAAGTTATTAGCCAAAATAGCGAAACGATTTGCAGAGCCTCTGTAATTTCCCCACGGTGGATAAGAACGCTCAAAAAAGGATGTCGATGCATTGCATCGCATTTTCACATGTAGAGGCTTTTTTTCACACAGAGGCTTTCCCATACTGTTATTCTCACATTTATTGATAAAGATGATCCATATTTACATCATATTGATCTAACAAAAACATCAAATAAAATATGGGTGGAACTTAATTCTTCATTTGGTTCATAAGCTTCAAGTGCTAGAATGTCAATAAAACAAAACAAAATTGTCACAACCCTAATTTCTTTTCTGTATTTTGAGTGCAATTTTTTATATACAATTACAAAATAGAAACATAATCATTTAGAGATCACTAATTAAATATTTTTAATTATTTGGATAATAAAATACCATGAAAGAGAGACAAGGCAAGGAGTAATAGGTAAGTAGATATCATGATAATCACTCATCTTTTCTTAAATTTTAATTTTTACTCGTTCAAATTTATTTTGATGCAGAAAAAAATTCTTCAAATTGCATTCACTAAAAATTTACTTCATTGAAATTATTCTATTCTTATCTTTCAATAAACCAAACCACAAATTCAAGTTAATTTTCTTAGCAAATCATGTCTTTGACATGGGAATTATGTTTGCAATGGATCAACTAGGGTGTTGTAATATTTGTTTATCTCAAATCTTTTAATTCCAGAGTTTTGTAGAAATATTTATCTTACTCCAAAGCTCCACATTTATTTTAGAAAGGTGTAGCATTAATAAAAATTATGGCATTTGGCATTCATGAAGTTTTTTCTTTTACAGATCTATTTTGTGCATATCCAAAAATCGTTACATTTGCTAGAAGTAATTTTCTTTTCTTTCATATTGTCAAATAGTCTAAATGCCTTGCACGTACTTGCTCTTTCTATGCATTATTAGTATAACATTTCCAACTATAATGCTTATTCATCTTATACATTTTCTTCATACACTACAAATCGATTCTTCTTGTTAATTTGTGTTCATTATAAATGTATCCCCTTTTTGATTGTATGTTCCTTAATGAATTTGCATGAATATCTAAGCCATTTCATCAAATATATTTTGTGCTTACTATAGTATTTGAGGGATTATGTTAAAATAGACCTTATGCCTTCTCCAAGAGTGAGGGAAAATTTTGGTGGTTCTGCACTGCATGCATATCAAAGGTGGGGAGATCCAATATACCAACAATGATTGAAAAACAACACACAAAAAACATTTAATGACAAAGAAAAAAGGTTTGATGTCATGAGACATTTTCTTGGTGGTGGGTTCCCCACCTAAAGATAGCCTAGTGGCTAATTTATTTAATTAAAGGATTGTAAATAGTTGACTTAGATAATGGTATATATGTTTTAGTATTAGGTTTTATCTTTAGGTGATTTTGATAGATTATTTTTTCATGTTCATGATAGTTCAATCAAAAGATGACTTTTGGTTTAGATGTTCTCATCATGTGGTAATCTTTCCCTTTATTATTTTCTCACAAAAAATAAAATATGAAACACCTCATTTGAACACCACACTTGGTTGATGAAATTTGAATTCATTCGTACCATTTGAAAGGTCTCTACGAGCTCTAATTTCAATTTCTTAAATCCAATGCATTTGACTATTCAATTTAAGAGACCCATTGTTACAAGTGTGGTTGTCATTGCACCAAAAGATTGACTTGTTAATGCCTGATACAACAAGTAGACTTATAGAATCCATAGGAGGCGGTTAAGCCATGTCACAAACCTAAGAATTGCATTTTATATAACAAGGAAACCAAGGGTGCACACCTTGCAACAATCCCCCCACAGCACAAGCGAGGGGTTTGAACATGTGACCAGGCTAAGATACCACTTGTTACAAGTATGGTTACCGTTGCACCAAAAGATCGACCTCTTAATGGCTGATACAACCACTAGACTTATATAATCCATAGGAGGCAGTTAAACCATGTCACATACCTAAGCACTACACTGCGCAAGACAAGGAGACCAAGGGCGCACACCTTGCAACATCCATGATAGTTTTGATCCCAAATTCCAATTCAAGGGCCTTAGAAAAATGTTATTTAGTAAAACATTGAAAAATTATATAAAATGTAAATTTTATTTTTTTCTTTTCTCATTCTAGCACCTCCTAAATGCTTTGGATTAGACCCTTAACTAAATTCATCTTTTTAATTTAGAGAAAAATTGATTTTACTTTAATAACCCATGACATTAGCATACAACATTCTACTTTGATATCAATGAAAATTTTCCAACAACCACTTCAAATGAATGGAATAGTATTGAGGAGCATATCTAAAAGATAACTATCTAAAAATCTACATTATTCTTATATGAAGGATCAAACATAGTACAGATGAACCACAAACAATGGAAAATATTAAAAGCCAATAATTGGCCATCAAATGAATCTTTATATGAAGGTGTAGCTCCCTACCTACCCTTTAAGATAGCCCAAATAACACCTAGAAAAGATAGTAAAATGAAAGTGTTGAAAGTATAATACAAAACACATAAAAGGGCCATAAGGGAAGGGTAAACAACCACGATGTTGTTTAGTAAGAGATTAAAAAATCACCTCACAATAATCTATAACAAGAAACATAAACGTAACAACTAGGGATGAACAAAGACAAAACTAGAAAAAATTTTATGATAGTATATTTTTTTTATTAATTTCAAAAATTAATCAACTATTAAATGAATAAATGAGGGGATCTTTGAGATTTAATAGAGGATAGAGAAGAGGATGGGGCTACAAATGGAGTGGTAAATTCCTTGACCAGGAGGATGCTGGCCTAAGTAGGGTTTATTTTGCATGGTTTGGTATTTTCATAACTACTGTGGGTGCACTCGCTACTTCCATGTGTTTTTTTTGGGCCTTCATGATGTCAATCATGAAACTTGAGCTTAGATCTAGGAGCATGTGAATTGTGGGAATTGTTTCTATGACTACTTCTATTATGGAAATGCCTCTTCTAATCTTGGGTGCAACTTTTTTTTATGCTCTTGTTGATTATGCTAGGTGGGATCTACTATGTTGTTTCCCTCTTTTCCCTTATTTCTTCTACATTGGCTTCTTTTGGTAGGGGATGCAGGTGCTTATTGAGCTCTTCATTTTGAGAGACTTTTGCAATGATTATCCTCGTTCCCGATTTGAGGGCCTTGGTTTTGTTACTAGGGATGTGGTATCATCTCCACCTTGTATAGGAATCTTTGTATTTACACTAGTCCTCCCATTTGGGTCTCCTTTTAAGGTAGATACTTCTATATCAAGGGATGGTTGAGGTCCTTGGGGTTTTGGTGGTTGTGCATTATTTAGTGGAAGATGACCTTCTTTTTAGAGTTGATTCTTTGCTATTAGTTGTGAGTTGGCTATGGATTCATGTTGAGGGGTAGATACCCTATAGGTGAACAACTAGAGAGGGTTGTGCCTCCTTCTTGCCTTCTCCTATGGTGGTTTCTAACTTCTACTACTGAATGCCATTTTTTCCTTAGGCCTATGTATCTACCCCTACCTCCCTTTGTCTTGTTGTGTTTCTTCTTTAGGTGTTGTCCTATGGGTCTCCCTTTTGGATTTTCTTTAAGAAAGGAAGCATTCCTAATCAACTATACACATGTCTGAGAAAATATAATATCCTCATGAATGACAAACACTTAAATATGCAGGAAAGGATATCTAGTTACAAAAGAAACAAATCAAAAAGGAGAAAGTGGATCCTTAAGAAGGATAAATAATTGGAACACTATTATTGGACCCCAACACTATGAGACACACATAATTATCCTATTATGTTTCTATCCAAGTGTGATTGCACATGAAATTATTCCACCATGAATGATAATGACCCCCCCAAAAGATAATCTACTAGTTTCATATAGTAAGGAGCAATATAATAGGACTAAGGAGTGCTAAGGAACTACATGCATATTTGGATACAATAAAGGATCAGTACCATTTGAATGTTAAAGGAATTAGAGCCTTATCATATAATTCTTGAACAAATTTGTTAAATATTATACAATAAGAAAGAGATTGAGTATAGATATGAAGAAAATGATAAAAAAAGTTTTCAATTCTATATTTAGAGCTATACCTAGTTTCATGAAATGAAAAGTAATAATTGAGTTATATTTTAAGTCTCCAAAAGATTTTTTCTACTAGAGAAGAAGTTTTTTGTGGGAGGGGGAGGTTTGGCTTTGATGATGGTATTGCTAAGGAAGGAATAGGAAATCCTAAGCCTTCTCTAGTTTAGTTGGATGAGAGTTCTATAGGGATTTTTATTGCTTGTTCTATACATCTAAGATCATGTCCTCTATATCTTTGTTTATAAACCATGTCAAAGCTATGTTTGTAGTTTGTTTGCAAATGTGATGTGGATGGAATTTCATCATAGACCTCATTTAAGTTTGTTGTATAAATATACATTAGAGAACCAATAGGATGAATAGATTAATGAGGATATATCCTTGTAGGATAATGCACATCTTTATTAGCATCATTCATGTTGACTTGAAAGGTAAGAGAGTCATTTTCGTTTGAATGGTTAGGTTGGCAATAAATGTTTTCATCATATAATGATTCATTTCTTCTTAATGTAATATTGGGTGACATATCATTAAGGAATTGGATAAAACATCTTTTCTCAAAATATGTTGATGTCTAAGATAAGCTCTATGGGAATAAGGAAGATTTGATGTGATAGATTTGTTGATATAATTTTTATTGTCCATGTTTGAAGTGTTTCCATCTTGCACTAAAAAAACTTATGAGAAGAGGATTCATCATTACTCTTTATTGCTACATCCTCATTGGAGAGATAGTTGATAGAGGTATTAACTATTTCCCCATGGATAAGAGATACACTAGAATAAGTCTAAGCATGATTTGTATTAACATTATTTATACAAGGACTAATCAAGTTACCATCTACTAAATCATTGATGAGAACCTAACGCTCAATAAAAACATTGGAGAATAGCATCATATAAAAATATGAAATGTGTATGAAAGCCTTAAAAAATGAAGTAAATATTGGAAAAAACTTTAACTCCTCATTATATAATATATTAGGATGTAATGAATCAATGCAAGTAACATGAAGTTAAATAAGCCACCTTCCAACACATGATTTTGATAAATGTAACTAATGAGAAATATAATCAAATGCGAAAGTGCAAACTAATAAAATTTAAAAAAATCCACAATAGAAATCAAATCTAAAAACAACTAATCAAAATTATGAAAAATGTGAGAAGCATCAAGTTCATTAAGATGAACTGTTGGGAAACAGGGTTTCACTAACTTCAACTTGAAAACTAAGAATCATTCCCAGACTTACATTTATTGGAGAAAAATAAATTAGGCCAAAATTCAATCCCTTGGATCAACTATTTTATTTTTTAGTTTATGTGATTCAATATTATGAAGACAAGAAATGATACACTAATTAGGTAAAATTACAGGAAATCAACAATATTTAACATAAATAGAAAGATATGGGAAAAAAAAGGGATCTAGGAATGAGACATAGCGAGGAACTTGTCACTAAAACCTAAAAATGAAAGTTCTATTCAAATGTGCTAGGTTCCCTATCCTTGAAGGTGTTTTTGTTCACTCAAACTTTGGATTTGTGATCAAGATACGCTACAAATAAATCCCTTTAGAATTTAGCCAAAAAGTTTTCATCAGATATGTGAATCGACATAGACTAAGGCTTTTTGCCTCTTCAAAAACTCTTGAATATCAGATTTATAACCTACCCATAGAAAAGAGGAGGAAAATGTTGTGCTCTATAGCAGTTTCACAAACTTAAACTCTAGGTAATAATTATATTTCACTACAACTATGATTGACTAGAAAAGGGAGCTTATTACTAGTAGGGTAGATCCTAAATATAAGATGAAATGTTAAATGGGCAAGATTATACCTCAAGATTGTTAGTGGTGGTGAAGCAATGCTCTTTAGATAAGTCCTTTATTTGTTGACAATATACATGATAAATCATAAAACAAATTCATCATGAAAACATACTTGAAGATAAACTATTATAGCTTGATGCTCCTAATACTCAAATATACACTTGAATGAAGAAATTTAGTACTTGAATAGGACTTATAGATTTTTAAAAATGATCAAATGAATTATAAATGATGCTTTTATATAAGGTTTCAAGGCTATCTTCACTTTGAAGCCGACTTTTAATGATCAAATCAAAATATTTGGATCATATCATAAATTATGGGAACTGACACTACAACACATTTGAAATTGGGCCCCTTTGGGAGGGGCTACAGGGCTAGGTTCCCTATTCCACCTATAAAAGAGAAAAACAGGGGTGGTTCGAAATTTCATATGCCCAAGATATTGGATTAGGTCACCTCATGAGTTTCTTATGACATTTTGGATGAGATAAGGCCAAGATAGGATCAAAAAAACCTAGAATGAGGCACACTAATGCAAGGTTTAAAACAGGAATGTGAAATTATAAGAGATACAATTTACAACACTACACATATATAATATAATGAGATCAAAATGGTCGATGTTATAAAGAGTGTGTGTCTCAAAGAAACAACAAGAAAACTAGGGGGTTCTCAAACCCTTCATTAACTACCTAATAGACAATTCAAATATAGATCTGGTAAGATAAAATTGGCTCGACATTGAAGAAGTAAATCAAGTCCTAGTTTCTATATAAAAGATGTTGCTTGATCTCAAGGCTATTGGTTAAACAATTTCTGATGTAATAGCCCTTGTTTCAATAGAGTTCCTATTCGATAATAAATTTGAAAGGTCCCGAGAATTCAAGCCTAGTTGACTAAGAACAAAAATCATGAAAGAGATAATACAAAAGGTTATGGTAGAGGTTGAATTCCATGTTAATAATATCACTCTTAGAGATGCAAGAAAGATAGTTGAAGAGAGTGGATGCATATTTCTATAAGGATTTAATATTTCCTTAGCAGTCACATTGGATACCATTTGAAGGAAATACATTGATGAAAATGTGCTAGCATTTGAGGAGGAACCCAAATGTTTATACCTTGGATCTAGAATTAGCAAACAAATCAAAACATGAGAAATACAAGAAAATAACTATAAAACAAGAAAATCTTAGACTACAAGGGGTAGTAATGTGCTTTCATGAAACCTTATTTTTAGGTGACATGGTGATACCAACAACCCTCAAGTGGCATCCATAGTGCCAAGTATCGCATTATTAAATAAGGATGCAACAAACAAGCCACAAGTATATTTGTAGAAAATTAAAAAAACCATATTAAATTATTGTGTGAATGCAACATCATACAATCTCTACTTCCTCCTTCATAAATAATCATAATTGAGGCTACTATCCCTAATATAGCCTTTTTTATACATATTTCCAAGATAGGGAAACATTAATGTTGATAATTAAGGAGTTGAAAAAAAATGTAAATAAAGTAGGGAAGTTGATAAGAATGCTAAGTAGCAAGGAAAGAAGAATATGGTAAAATTTATTAGTGAAATTATTGTTCATAGGTTGGCATGTATTCTATACAAATTAGATAATATTATTTGCATGTCATGACTGATCATGCTAGTGAGCTGAATTTTTTGTGATTTTGTTAGCAACAATTTAACCCCAAATTAATTATGGGGTAGTGAAATGGGAAGAGCCCTTCCTATGGGATCCAAGCATGGTACCCCAAACAAGGGAATATGGGAGGAGCCAATTGTAGAGGTCTACATTCTATTGGGGATAGCATCCTTTAACGAAGAAATGTCTACTATTGATTAAATCATTCAAATATTATTTTGATATACAAGCTTACCTTCTGAAAAAACCAAAAATTTCTTGATATATAAGTGGTTGTAGAATGTGAAAACTCATCAAATTATAATTTTATCTTCCTTGGATAATAAAAAGAAAGTGAATGGTTATTTCTCTATGGATATAGCCAACACCGAGTGAGCCACATTTATTATTTGTATTATTATGAATTTTTATTTAACTTCTTCTATTCTCTATTATATTTATTATTTTTTATTACTCCATTATATCTAAACCCTACCAGTTGGTAGCAGAGTTGTGTACATTGGTCATTTAGAGTGAGATTTTTTATTCAAGCCACAACAATGATTAAAAGAGGCAAGTTTAAGATTGAAAAATTCAATGGCCAAAAATATGAAATATAGAAGATATAAATGAAAGATTATCTATATCAAAAGGTCATTGCTCTATTGGTGCAAGGAAATGAAGGGATCGACCCTATTGTGACATTCCTCTATTTATATCTCACTTATTCTATATGATGTCTACATGTTTTCTCATAAATGTGATCTTGTTGGAAATTTTCTTTTGGGTTGTCTACTTAGGGACAATACAAAGCATTGAGATATTTTTGTTATGTTTCATATTGACCCATAAAGAGATGTGTTGTTCATCATAAGTTGTCTTCTTCCATAGTTCTCATAGTTGGACACTAGCTCTAGGGTCTGAGGTCAATTCATTACAATCATACTTGATATATATGATTTATCTGATATGGATATTGACCCCAAATAGTGGATCCCTTATGTGGTCTTTCATGTTGTGCGAATTTCACTTTTGATTTGCCTATATTTGGCGGTATTTGTTTGTTGTGATGGGTTTTTTTTTAATGCATATATTCTACTTTAAAGAAATTACTCAAGATAAGGCATACACAATTTCATTAATGAGGAAGCATACATTCTATTATATGTTATACTTTGTGTACACATCAAAAGGTTTGGTTTGTAAATTTTGATCATGCACCATGATATGTTTGTTGTATGTTGTAGCACCCAATTTGTACTCCAATTTTGTTTGGATTACTTTTCAAACCAATGAATTATTTTGTAATCTTTGTGTTTTGTGCAAACAACAACACTCATTTTGGAGTCATTTTTTATCAAATTATGTAGAAAAATAAGGTTATTCTTCGTAATATAATTTTTTACTAACATAACTCATAGTAAAATGATATTTATTGGACCAAGATGTCATATATATTATCTTTCTCTCTTGTTATATGTGTCATAGTAAGTAGATCCTTACTAGACCTAGAATCCATGTTCATTCTTCATTCTTGCATGCTCCACGTGCTGATCAATTGCTCATCTTATCTTAGTGTTTTAGAATTGAGATATCCTAAGTCCCTAGGGACTTGGTCTTACTTATCTCTTTAATGTATTTATGAAAGTATATTGATGACTCTATCCTATACTTTACATAGATATGATCATAAGGTCATACTCACAATAAAGTGGGGCATAAATGTAGTACCATAAATTGTATCATTATACAATTTTATTCTCATTTGGGACTCACTTTGTTGATTCTCCTTCCTTAGCCCTAATGTTTTTATTTTTCTTAAATAATGCCTAATTTTGCAAGTTTATCATGTTGTCTCTACTTTCTAACTTTGTTCCTAGCCCAAAATGGACTAGACTAGGGAACTTTGAGGCATCTCTCATTAAGAAGTTCAGTTGAGCCAACAATAAAGAATCTCCAAGTTAGTAAAGTAGAGGTCAAGCATTTAATTTTCCAGCATTCAATATGGCATTAATGATGAACTTTATGTGACAACATGCATGATCTTCCACTTAGCAGCATCGACCTTTCATGGATAATTTAAGGAAAGGATATTTATTAGTCAAGGTATAGCATTTGAATTCAATCATTTAATTTTAGATTTAGAATGTGACCTGCAAGGTTAAGCTCTATTTTCAATCTATAATCATTTTAGGATTAATTCCAACCTAAGGTTTCACATAGGAAAACCCATATACACCTAAAAAAAATTTCTCTCTTGTGTGTGTTGGCTTTAGATTTGATAGAGAAGGATTGCAGATTTAGATTATAAAGACTAAGACAAAGAGATTAGACTTTGAAGGAGTAGAAAACCATATACACTATTCAAAATCCTAAAGTGTCTAACACTAGTTTGATCAAATTTTAGGAATATAATTTGAATGACATCCTCATCTGGAATTCATTCTTGATATCTACATCAAAATCCACGAGGACAAAAACGACTAGCTACACAATCCAACACTTTAAGGCTCAAATTATAGACATAGATTCCTTTCTAAACCCTTCTTTTTATATTTGTTCTTAGAGTATGCATATCTATTTTGTAACTTACTATATATGTGGATTACTATTTATTTTTCACCTTCAGACCAATTTTGTACATTTCATCATTATATCTTATTAATTTATCTCAACAAGGAAATAAATCAATTCCTATGCCTAGCTCTCCCAAGGGTTTGTAATCAAGCTTACTAGTTATTTCTCTAATATAAGTTGATGTGAATAGGTTTGATCCCTAATTTTAATTTTTATATTGGGGAATCCCATTTTCTCAACATTATAGACTTGCATTACCATACACACTTTATGTGATTATATAAATATTACCCTATAGATTACTTGATGCCCTTGCAATTTATAGAAAAATCTATTTTGATATATTCTGAATTTTTATATAAATTTATATATTTTTTGCACTTGTAGAATCAACGGTGAGATATAACTTCTCCTTAGAGATCATCTATAATACTTCACCTCTAAAACTCTCATATAAAGAATCAAAATAAAGAATTATTTGTCAAATCCATGAACAAAGACTTGATTTATAACAACGTATGTATTAAACATATCTAAAACATTCAAAAGTCTATATTTTTCTAGAAGATCATGAGTTAAAATATACACAATATTCAATACAATTTTTCTAAAAAAGAGAAACTAATTCCTCTTACAACATAGTAGCTACCCACTAGTACAAAATAGAAAAAATGTACTAATATGTATTTGCACATAATCTTGATGATAATATAAAATAAAAGAAGCATTTGAAATCCATAATAAAAACTAATAACAACCCTACTATTGGATGATAGTAGATATATCCTAAAAAATTAATCTAAAATAAAAAACTAGACTCCAAGGACACCTACAAAACTCAATAGATTAGCTAAAAAACATTATTGCAATAAACTTGAAAAGTATTTATGCAAGGCCTATAAAGAATCAAGTGCAATAGTTGCACTAATTTTTAAAGAAAAATGTTAAACTGCATAGGTATAAATGTCAATTAATGCTTCCACATATGCGACCTACAAGGGATTCTACATTTAATCTTATCAAATGAGTCGAAGGTTACAAAAACCAACCTCAAAAACTACTTGTGTTCTTGTTTTTTTAGAAACAACCTTAAACAATACTACTAAGCTATTTTACACAAGTAATGTGCCTCAAAACGATGACGCTCAAATTAAATATTATATAATGTGCATTTTGAATATTAAATATTTTTCGTAGTGTGATATCAAAAACTAATATTGATCCCAATATCACAACAACACTAAGTGTCCCCAATAATATCTAACTCATTATTATGTTCACATCTCTAACATATGTTACAATTAATTAATTATTTATAAGTTGTTATAATTATTATTTTAAATTATTGAAGGTGTTCAATATACCGTTCCAAAAAAAAGATGCATGAGATAATGAATACAATTGATGTAATTACATAATCACTCAAGCCCGATTGGTATAGTTTATCAAGAATTTGATCCTTATGAAAGTAAAGGGGACTAAAAAATTTGAAGTATCATAGACATAATAATGCACCATATGTTTTAAATTTGCCTAGTGAAGGATAACTAAAAAAGTCATATTCCAAAGGATTGGGATTCTTGCAGTAACTTTTCATTTCTTAATTAAAAATTTTATGCATAAATATTGTGTTCTAAGTTAAATCAAAACTTATAACAAGGTTATCTAAAAAAGAAGTATCAAACTAAATATGTCTCATATTCATATGTGTGATGGTGTTGGAGTATGCAAGAAATATCTAAGAAACAATAGAAAAGCTATTCCAATGGTATTATTCATCCATAGTTATTTATAAATCATGTGAATTATAAATCATGTGAAGGGTGTGATTTAACATGAGGTGCACCATCATTATTCAAAGATATTTTGTGTTAAAGTATGAAAAGATCCATTTGTTGGTTCTCATCAAAAGTTTGTCTATCATAATGATGCATAGAAAAATCTATATAATCCAATAAAAATTTCCCAATCAAACAAGAAGAATGATAATTATGCATAAAAAATGTTCTATGGATAAAATTAAATTCATTTATGAAATCATAAGAAAAAAAATAGAATATGCAAAAAAAAGTATGGCATACCAATTCAGTATCACCAAAGACATTTATGTAAGAACAATAGCCATACAAAAAAAAGTATGTTTTAAAGATGGAGATGATCTACTATATAATTATATATTAAATTACTTTCACTAAATTAAAATCAAAGGTGAATTAAAAAAGGATTTATTATAAACCACATGTAATCTTGAAACAATGAACTATGACCCATAACATAAGAAACCATAGAAGTAGTAGTATAGTTACCATTAAATAAATTATCAATAGATCATGAGCCACAAGATAAAGTACAAGAAACCTCATGTGAAGATAAAATAGGCACATTACTAGTGAGAGATTTGTTTGATCAACCACACTATTCATCATAGATAGGTAATCCCAAATTATCAAGCATATTAGTAGAGATGGGAGAAGGCATACACATCACGTTATATCAAGGAAAATCTAGTATCTAAAATGCATGGATTTGTACATGTACAACAATCATGAAATACAACAATGACATGGAAAGAAAAAAGAGGGAAAATTATATTATGAGTCTCACTTATATGATGTAATATGAGATGAATTAGATGAGACACATACTCATCAATATCAAAATTCTTATGATTATGATTGAGATTAGGGGAAAATATCATATGTGTAACTAAAAGTCATAAATGAGTACTAATCAATGCTATGGGGGAAAGGATGGGACATTATAAAATTAAAATTCTAAAAAACCACATCCTTGTATTTGGTGTAATGCTTTGTATGAATATCAATGATAGAAATATGCCCTATAACAAAAGATAAGAACCTATGAAATTTTGAAATATGTATAATATTTCATATAAATATCAGTGATAGAAAGATGGTCCACAAAAGATAAGAACCTATCAAATTTTGAAATATGTAAATGTATGTCAGCTGGAGAATAAGACCGAAAAGAATCCACAAGATGACATAGTCTGAAGTAGGAGGGTGAAAGAGAACAAATGTCATAATGTATATCAAAACTCTAATCAAGCCTCTTAAGTCCACTTAATGTAGAACATTTATTAAATCTGCAAGTTGCCAGAAATGAAGTGACGCGAAGCAAACTTGTAAAAAGAGCGAATTGGTAGAATAAAATGGTGCCAATTATTTTTACCCAGCTACATACCATTAATGCCCGGGGCGGGTTTCTCCTGATGACCCACATTACTTAAAAAACTATCTTTTTCTTTTTGTCTAATGTTGCAATGTCATGTTTTAGGGTTGTTGACTTCTTATTGATAAATATTAAATTTTGACAATTTGGAAGGGGTTACTTTTTCTATAGCATGCAAATGTCTTTATGGCTAGACCAAGGATTTCTAAGGGACTTAATTCTTTAAAGAACTCTTCTTTTCTAAATTTTATCCTACAACATTTTCTAGTATCACTGTAATGTTAAATTGATGAATATAATATCACTTCAAATATTAATTTATTTATCTTTGTTTTTCTAATTTATAGTTCCTGTGAATAACTTTTAGATTGGAACACTATCACTTTTTAGAAATAAAATAAAAATATTTATTTATAGTGTGATATAAAATTATTTGTGCTATGCATCTATGAGAACCTTAAAGAAATATTGAATGAATATTTTCCATATTAATCATTCTTGCATAATCATATCAGCTATATAATAGTTTAATATAATTAGTCTTGCTCGACATCGTGAAATTTTTTGGGTCATATACTTTGAGTTTGGATATGTTACTTTACATTTATTTATTTTTATTAAAATATTTTTGAAGGTCTGTTCTCTTTCAACTCTCTTATATATCTAATTTGAGCTCAAAGTGTAGAATGCAAAATCAACTATTGTAAACATTTGACCCTCCACAATTTATGGATGAGAAAGTCTTATCTTCATGATGAAAATACTGGACTTGAAACGGAAATTTAGTAAATAGAAAAAAAAAATTAAAATCCAAATCAAATGAAGCAATTATACCTGAATAAATTATAAAATAATTAAAATTATTATAAAATCATGAAGTTTTTCATTGTTATACTTGTTGATTTTGATTTTATTTGAATCTTACCCTAGGAGATGGAAATTTAAACCTCCATCACAACATAATATGCTTGACTATAATAAATCAGCCACAAGTATCATAGTTCATCATGTTAACCACTGACATATGTGTATGATTGGATAAAAGATCTTAAGATACATGTTCAATCCTTTATAGGTCAATGCGCATTCCCTATTACTTTGATGATGCATTCATAGCTAATCCTTTATCTATTCATTAAGAACAAAACATAAAATGGTTCCATTATTTATCTACCTACGATATGGGTTCCTTCATTTATCTCACTATCTTTTCATGGAACACATTCAACTCAACATAGGATTGTAAGTCAGTTTCACGATTTTTTATGCATTTTAATCAAGGTGAAAATGAGAAGGTGATGGATTTATTATTTTATTATCAATGCATTATTTCATAGATCTCTTATCTTCTCAATTCTAATATCAAAGGGTATTTTTTACGATATTTCTAAAAGCTTCACAATCAAAATTTCTTGCATAAATATGTATCTTTTAGAATGCTTTTTACCACCTTGTGTGATTATACATAGGTGATAGATCACTTTAAGGCCATCTTGTCTTTGACCTCTAATGCCTCTATTTATTTAGCCTCATTCTCTTCTCAACAAAACCAATAATTTTACAAAGGACACCAATAACATAATTTTCTCCCAAAACCAATTCTAATTGTTGAATATCCAGACAACTGAGAGCGAGGGGGGACGGGGTGTATCAGTTGATAGCAAATTTAACTTTTAAAAATAAGTCACTCAATTATTTTATTAATTATTTTTGTTCACACATTAGGTGAATGAAAATTTTCCAAAATAAGTCACTCAATTATTTTTATGTTATATCATGCTTTGGGTTTCTTTAATGCACCATCTTAGTGCCTTGTTATTGAGGGTCTTCACAAAATAATATAATTGATTCTAATCATCATTAATTCCAATCGTACTCCAATGACTATCTAACGCAAAGAGATGTTTGCTAGCATCCTTTGAGTATCTATTATCTCCAAAGTTTCCTTAGAAAAATATAAGTTTTTGGTGACTTCTAAGTTTTTTCTACACTAGATATTATCTCCTCTTCATCAATTAACAAATTCATTTCCTCCCTTATTTACTTCCTCTTCTTCCTCATAGCAACCCCACCTACAGTATCCCTACAAATAAGATCAAACTTCTCTAATTTCATTGTTGTCTTATTTTCTTTCAATTGCCTTAACTTATTTAGTTATATTTTTCACTATAGTTTTGTTTTACATTATAAACCACTCTATTTATTTAGTATTCATGATTTCCATGTCCATTGAGGATATATCTATCTCAATACTATAATTTTTATCTATTGCATCTCTCTTGATACTTCTCACACTTTTTTGAACATTTTTCATTATCTTTCCTCTCAGTCCTAGGATTGTTTCAATATTTTTTCTTCTTCCTTATTTTCTATCATGGTCATTAAATTATCTTCAAAACCTAGATCTTTGATCATCTTACCAATACTTATTCTTTCTCTCTTGTTTCAACTTTTTTCATTTAATTTATTTAATTTATTCATCATTAACTCTTCTATTTTTAGTACCTTAATTTATCAGGGGTAGTATATAAGACTCCTAATACTACAACATCTTTCTTTTTAAAATATATAATTATCTCTATCTTATTTTATATTCTAATAGGGTAATTTTACAACACATATAGGTTTTAGTGCACTTATAGGTTTTCATCATTAATCTCTATTAGGTTGCTTTTTTTTTTTCAACTTAATAAGGATATATCCAACCAACCTTTAGAAGTTTTATAGAGGCATTCATGGGGATATAATGGCTCAATCTAAAAGCCTTTTTTCAGGGGATAATGTGTTGCATAGGACCGAGAAATGAAATACCTTATCAAAGTAATCTAGATCATTGATGAAGGTGGTACTTGAAACAAAATCTCTATAAATTAAGGGTAGATTTCCTATAAACTAAATATATATATTGTTAGGGTTTGAAAAGGAATACATTTTGCTTGGATATTGATAGAGTTTTCTTGGATATGGAGGCCTTTGATTAGTCACTCTTTTATATTTTAGAAAGGCATTCCTAGGGAAATCATTGCTTGGATACATAGGTCAAATTTAATCACATCAAAACATGCACTTTTCCACTTGCTTTGGGTGATTAGGTGCATGTAAGACATGTATCATGTTTTGATTAATTCAAGAAAGTGACTAGATGACACATAAGAAAATGTCACTATCAGCATATGGCATTAGCTTGCTCATTAAAGGATTGTCTTGTGGGGGGGTTTAATTGCTTGGTAGAATATATAAAAGCCTAAGTTGCACTGGGTAGTTGGGAAGTAGGTTTTAGGCTTACCACATGCTAACTTAATTTAGGGAAGGTTGTATAAATAATCTTATAAGTTTGAAAGAAAAAATATGCAAAAAGGAGAAAGGATCAATGAAAGGGATACCCAATATTGATGGAAGAAGTGAGATCAAAGTGAGAGCAAATTTGACACCATGGAATAGTATGAGAAAAGGTAAAGGAAAGGGATCAAGGATTAGGGATATGGAGTAGTAGGTACACTTTATGGTAAAAGAAAATATATAAGTTCAAAAGTCCAACGCAAGAGAAATGGGTTAGGAATAATTAATGTGTTGTTCCTAATGCTAGAAGATGAAAGAGCAAGGGAAATAGGGTGGAAGACATTCAAGGTTTGAAGATTGGTTTTACCTCATACGTTATACCTTTTGGGTATGATGGTATGAGTAATCCTACAAGTATGAGTCCCATAAGGAGGAAGAGAGATGGGAAATGGGGTGAGGAAAATGGGTAGGGAAAATACTATAATCCCAAGAGTTTAAGACATGAAGGAAAAATGAATCCTCAATTTAGGAATTGGTGATTTTGAATACTTAATGCAAAAAAGAGAGGAAGTATGGTTCAAAAGCATGGGTGGAGAATAACTAAGGCTCATTGATTAGTCTTGTAACTTAAGAAGTACATGATTATATGGAGACCTCAAATCCTAGGGCCAAAGGCAAAAACAAAGTAGGAGTACAAGCATGGGGAAAGTCATGATAAAGTACAAAGATAATGAAAAGTCTAAAACCATAAAATAGTCTCTAGTCTCAAATAAAAATGAAAATGTTGGATTTCAAGGAATAGAGTAAAACAACATTGGTAAAAGGAAATATATGGACCCAACAAAGGATAAAAATAAACACAGACACTCCTAACACTTGAAACTTATATACAATTTTAAGATACTTAGGCACGTGGCAAGTATAAAAATAGGCAAAGCACTACAACAAGAACATTTTTTAATAACAGGGTTTATTGAAGGAATTCTTAGGTTGGTTATAGATGGTGGCCGAAAAATGGTTGTATTAAGAAAGAAGGCACTAGACTTGGATAAATTTGCAATTACTAATATAGACATCAATATTTCTTAAATGGGGCCAAACACGAATATCATATAGCAACTATAGGGAAAAAAATCAAAATCTTTTATCAAATATCAACTAGGGACTTTATAGGCAACAAAATCACACTAAAAGAGAATTAGAAGCAAACTAGAATCCTTATACTAAGAATAATATGCATGGTAAAGCCTCTAAAGGACAAACATTGATTGAGAGGTTCCCTAATTTTATCTAAAATTAGAGATGGTATTGTAAGGCATAGAGAATGTTCCTAAACATTCTATGATAATTAAACAAACATGTGAACCCAATTATTTAAGGTTTATCATAATTGAATCTTTTCAAAATTACTTCATACAAGAAATTAATCCTTACGAATTAATAAAGCCTTGGAGTAATCCATGAAAAAATGTGTGTGCAACTGAGTTCATTTCCTCTTCATGAAATCAACTAAACTAATCATTACAGGTAGGAATTGCAACAATATTGGAGATAAATATAATTGTAGTGTGGTGGTCAAGACATACTCAAAGGTTCTTAACAACTATACTAGTTATTTTAGGGGGGCATGTTTGGAAAACCAAAAGCAATTGTCAACTTTTCACTATGATGGTAGACAAATAATGTTTTTTTCCTTTTTCACACAACTAAGTATGTACCTTGCATCTAGAAAAGACCTTGTTGCTTTCATCTCCCAAGACAATTTCTCCAACTTTACATAGATCTACTATGTGGATGTAATCTATCTCCTATACAAGAATGTACCATTTTATGACCTTCAATCTAACTAAATTGGAAGATTTATTTGAAAGATTTATTTGATTCATTATCTTCCATCAATCTTCTCATCATTTTCTCATACCATATGCCCACTTCTACATAGAAGATTGAGAGAGGAACATAAGTCACATCTCTTTCAGGATCCAAATAAAGTAGTGTCCCTGAGCTTGTATTCATATGTGATTTGCAGGCAGCATGAAAACATATCTACACAACCAGCATCTTAATGATAAAGTTTAAAGTGTTCTCACGATAAACATGAGCAAGTAGGTCAACCATCTACACACAATAATCGAGTGTAATGCAAGAAGGGATGTGATTGAAGTATGTACAACCCACATCCACTAAAGTTGCATGGCTGCATGCACATATAACACAAACGAAGTTGAGATGATTCTTGCAAAATCCATTTGCGCATATCCTACAAACATTACATTCCATGAGACCACATTTATGTGCCATGTTTATACTTCCACAATTTTCATACATGTTTATCAGTGTTGCGTTTCCAATGATTGCATTCGATGAGACCACATTTATGTGCCATGTTTATACTTCCACATTTTTCATACATGTATATCAGTGTTGCGTTTCCAATTATTATATTTGATGAAACCCTCCCTTCTGTGGAGCTTTGGTGGATGTCTATACTCTGTTCTTAACCTATCATATTGGTAAAGGTGGGGAGTATGCTGCCAATCATTTTGTTTGAAATATTTTAAAGCCTTGCCACAAATCCATTTTGTGCATATCCTACAATCATGGTACATTCCATGAGACCACATTTTTTTGGAGGTATTTTGTCAGAAATCCATAATGTGTGTATCCTGCAACCATGGCAGTCCATGAGATCACTTTTTTTGAGGCATTCCTTGTGACAACATTCCATGCCTCTCTCTCTCTCTCTCTCTCTCTCTCTCTCTCTCTCTCTCTCGGGAACTACTGACCGCAACGGGGTCGCTGAGGAAAACGGACGGAGTGGACCCCACACGAGCCACCTAAGCACTGCAGTCAACGCTTCGAGTGTGCTCGTTAAGCCGGGCCCCACACGAGCCACCTAAGCGCTGCAGTCAACGCTTTGAGTGTGCTCGTTAAGCCGGGCCCATGTAATGTAATGATTACACAATATGAAAAAAAAAAAAAAAAGATTTGCTGGAAAGTCTCATGGAGAATGTGAAATGCACATATAGACTGCATGGAGATTGTGAAAGCATGGACGCAACACGTCAGCTATTTTGCAACGCAATTCTATGAGGTGTCATTTCATGTAATTCAATGATTGCAGGACATGCAGAAAACGTATGCGTTGAAATAGTTTCAGAAGCTTTTTAGCGTATGCGAATGGCATGTTTATAGTCATACTCCAAAACCTTTATGAGCACCCTCCTCATGCATGCGAAGGTGAAAGCATAGACATTGCAGATGAACCGCTAGACAACGCATGCGAACTGTTTGTCAGAATACCTCAGTTAAAGTAATTGCAGGAATGAAATGGAATAATTGCTGTTTGTGCACGAAATGAATTTTGCAAGGGAGCTCTCGAAATATTTGGATTTTTGAAGCACTCTCCAACACGTTGGGGTCTAATCCCAACAGCCTTACTCTGCCTCTGTAGACATCTAAACTCTCGAGCCACCTGTTGTCTTGTTAAGCGCAGCATGTCCTCCCATTCCTCCGAGAGGACAAGTTTTTAAATAAAAAATTATGTGTAGTCTTTAATACGAATAGAGGTCAGTTCTTATGTCTTTATTTTCTGCTGTCCTTAGTATTATTAGGCATACGAATAGAGGTCAGTTCTTAAGGAGTTTTTGGTATGAATGAAAAGAAAAATGTAGAAGAGATTAGAAGTTTATCATTCCTTTAATAGCTGCAAAATAATAGTCAGAACAGGGGAAAACAAAAATAGTTTTTGACTGTGTTCGGGGTGAAAAAACAAGAGCGGAAAATAGGCATTTGTTGTGGCAAATAGCTAGGACAAGGGACTTGACAATGAGCAGCAACTTTCTATGTATGAATGGACAAATAGGTAAGCAGATTTTGTATTTTGAAATATATATATATAAATCATTTTATTGTTTATATTTGTGTTTCTTTTCTTTCAGTTTTTACTTTCTGTATTCAAGGAGTTAGAAGGGTTATTCATAGTCAATCATGGCAGCTCCAAGCACAAGCTTAACAGATACACATATTCCTCAGCTTAATGGCAAAGATTATGACTATTGAACATTCACAATGAGAGCATTATTTTGTTCTCAAGATTTATGGGAGTTTGTAGAGAATGGCTACCTAGAACTACAGATGCAACAACATACAATCCTCTAAATCAAGCAAAGAAGGATTTTCTCAAGGAAAATAGAAGAAGGACTCAAAAGCCATCTTTAATATCTTTCAAGGATTGCAACAACAACAAAGTCAAAGCAAGCATGGGATAATCCCTAGACTGCCTACCAAGGAATGACAAAGGTTAAGATAGCTAAGCTACAAATGCTAAGAAGGGAATCAGGGATTTTGAAATCATTTACATGAAAGAATTAGATACAATAGACTCTTTTTCTACTCAAATCATTGGACTGGTAAATCAATTCACGTCTCATGGTGAAACTCTTGAAGAGAGGAGAGTGGTTGGAAAGATTTTGAGAACTTTTCTTACAAGGTTTGAATTTATTTTGGTGGCCATAGAAGAAACAAATAATCTTTCACGTTTTTTACTTGATGAGCTGCGTGCATCACTTATTTCTCATGAGCATAGGCCGAGTAGGTCAATAAATTCAAATTTGGAGCATTACTTAAAGATACAAGTCTCAATCAACCATTGTAGAGGTAAGGGAAAATCAAATTTTAGATGTAAAGGAAGAAATTCATACAGAGGTGGAAGAAGTAGCCCATTAAGGTCAAGTGGAAACTCAAAGGAAAAAGGAAACCATCAAACAATAGCTCAAAATTAATCTCAAGGCCAAAGGTATGATAAATCTTTAGCTCAATGTAATTACTGAAAGAAATTTGGGCATTAGTTAAATCAATGTAGAATGAAACAATATGATTCTAGGAAACAAAGTTCAAATTTTACCAAAGAAAACCAAAATTAGGACAGCATGTTCATAGCTTGTAATGTTACACAAGAAAGTATAAAATACATATGGTTTTTCAACCTAGGTTGTTGCAATCATATGCTTGGAAATTTAGAAATGTTTTCTAGTTTGGATGAGAGTGTGAAATCAGATGTCACATGAATACATGACAATAAAATTTTAGTTATGGATAAACGAAGTGTCAAAATTCTAACAAAAAAGTGGGAGAAAAAGTTTATTTCAGATGTGTATTTTGTTCCTAGGTTGAAGCATAATTTAATAAGTGTTGGACAACTTATACAAAAGGGGTATATAATATTTTGTAAGAACAATGAATGCATGATTTTAGATAAATTCCCAAGCAATCAACTCAAAGAAAAAGTCCAAATGGGTAGCAATAGAACATTTCTCATAAGGATAAAATTAGATTTGAGGGTTGAATTGGCTCAAGAACATCCTTCAACAACATCACAAGGGAATGAAAAAAAATATAATAGTCAACCAAGTGTTATTTCAAGTAGAAATTAAAAATGATAATTGGTTATGACATCTAAGATCTAGAAATTTAAACTTTGGAAGCTAAAACGTATTGCATAAGAAGAGAATGGTGAAGGGGTTGCCACTAATAGAAAAAACCCGATAGAATATGTGAAGGTTGTATCTTGGGTAAGCAACATAGGGAGTCATTTCCAATAGGAAAGTCAATCCATGCAAAAAAAACTATTGGAGATTGTTCATTTAGATTTTTGTTAACCGATACAAAAATCCTTAATTTGTAGAAACTACTACTTCATGACTTTCATTGATGACTTCACAAGAAAGATATGGATATACTTTCTAAAACATAAGCATGAGGTTTGATTATTTTCGTTAATTCAAGGCTGTTGTTGAGAAGAAAAGTGGGCATCACATCAAAGTATTGAGACTGGATAGAGGTGGTGACTAGATTTTAAATAACTTTATAAAGTTTTGCAAAGGCCATGGAATCCACAAACTATTCTCTACAAGGTATACCCCTCAACATAGTGGTGTAGCTAAAAGGAAAAATTAGGACAACAATGGAAATGGTAAGAAGCATGTTGAAGGCGAAACATTTTTTAAACATGTATTACGCTGAAGCTATATAATGTGCAACATATATCATTAATAGATGTCCCAATAAAAATGCCATCAATATGGTTTTAGAACAAGAATGGAGTGGAAGAAAATATAATGTTTCTCATATGAGAGTATTTGGATGTCTGGTATATGCGCATGTGTCAGAGGAGTTGAGAAGAAAGTTAGACAACAATGGAGAAAAGTGCATATTTGTGAGATATAGTGATGAATCCAAGGCATATAAATTATACAGTTCAATCAGAAAAAATGTCATAATTAGTAGACATGTCTAGTTTGTAGAAGATGAATCATGGGATGGAAATTTAGATAAAATAATCAATATTTCTACCAACATACCTCAAGAAGGAAAGGAAGATTTAATACCAACTAGTACTCCTTCAAATGTGATTCCTCCGACGCCCATTCAAGGCCAACAAATTGGATAAAAATTGACACCATGAAGCATAAGGACAACCCCACACACTCAAGCAAATACTCCATCAAATGTGCACTAAACACCACTTTTAATTGGTCAAGTCAAAATTCAACAAGTTCAAGTGACATGTCATACCCCACATTAGGAAGACTAAGGACACAAAAAATAAAAATTTAAGAGACATATATGACCAAAATAAAGGTGAAAATAATGTAGTTCTAATTTTTCTTTTTGGCTTATATTCACATATAGAACAACCAACTCATTTTGAAGATTCTATTAAAAATAAAATGGGTAAAAGCATTAGATGAAGAAATAGATGCTACATAAAAGAATCAAATATGGGATTTAGTAAATCTTCAATTAGGAAAAGAAGTGATAGGAGTAAAGTGGGTTTACAAGACAAAATTGAATGCAAATGGTGATATGCAAAAGCCTAAAGCAAGGCTTGTAGAAAAAGGTTATTCTTAACAACTTGGGGCAGACTATAATGAGACATTTTCACTGGTAGCTTGTTTAGACACCATGAGGACAATATTAGTTGAATACTAGCCCAAAACAAGTGGAAAATATATCAAATGGATTTGAAATCAACTTTCTTTAATGAGTTCTAAGAGATTTCCACAATCCATCATATAATCAAGAGAGCATTTCTGGATTCAATTGTGTGAAAATTTTAGCATCAATGTTTCAGATCACACTCCATGATCCATCATCAGGATGAAGAGAGTCAAATCACGGAGTGTGATCCGAAACCTTGATGCTAAAATCTTTCACACAATCGAATCTAGAAATGCTCTCTTGATTTCTTTAATGACTTTTTAGAAGAAGAGGTTTATGTAGGGCAACAACTTGGGTATGAGATTATGGGCCATGAAAGGAAGGTTTACAAACTCAACAAGGCACTATATGGACTTAAACAAGATCCAAGAGCATCATATAGTAATACTAATTCTTATCTTTTGTAAAATGGCTTTAATAGGTACAACCTTTAGCCTACATTGTATAACAATCTGAATGAGCAAGGCGAGATCATAATTGTATTCTTATATGTTGATGACTTGATATTTACATGTTATGTATCGATTGACATTTTCAAATCAGCTATGAAGAAGGAATTTAAGATGACAGGTTTGGATTTAATGAAGTAATTTCTTGGTATTAAAGTAAGTCAGAATGATAAAGGTATATCCATTTCATTATCAAAATATTCAAATGAGATTTGGAACAACCACTTTGTTCCATTAACATTCTTATTTGTCGATCTAGATACCAGTTCTGAAGTTTGATTTTTCTCAATTTGATCAAGCTCTTCCTTCATTGCTTTCATCCAATTTTGATCTTTGTAGGCTTGTTCAACTATTTTAGGTTCAGACTCAAAAAGTAAACACAAAAGAAATTTTTCTTTAGTAGCTTTGCTTCTTGTAATGTCTCCTCTATTTTTGTCTCCTATAATCTAATTCTTAGAATGATTTTTCTACACATGCCTTGGAGTTTTTTGATATAGTTTCTGGAGCAACCTAAGTTTGTTTCTAGTTATCTTCATCTCTATTATTTTCTTCTTCATCAGATTCATACCCTACTTGAATACCTATTTTGTTTTGAAATGTTACATGATCAATCTTCACATTTGCACTTTCAATGATTTTATTCAACCTCTTGTTATAACTTCTATAAGGCTTCCTCTTTGTAGAATAACCAAGAAGTTTACCTTCATCTTCTCTTCCATAAAACTTTCCAAGATTTCCTTCATCTCTTTGCATATAGTATCTACTTCTAAAAAAATTAAAATACTTCACAGATGTCTTTCCAAACTTCTTCTTGAAAAATAACTCTATTAAGGCTATACAAAGTTGTGTGTATAGCTTCTCCCCTATAAATTTTAGGTAGATATGCTTCTTTGATCATAGTTCTTGCCACCTCTTAAATAGTCCTATTGATCCTTTCAACTATGTCATTCTACTGAGGTGTCCTAGGAGTTGATAAATGTCTTCTAATGCCATATTTCTCAGAGAAAGTATCAAATTCATCAAAAAAAAATTCTCCTCCTCTATCAAATCTTAGACAATTAATCCTTCTATTAACTTCATTCTCAACTCTAACTTTAAATATCTTGAATTTTTCTGATGCTTCTAATTTATCTCTTAGAAATGCAACCCAAGTCACAATGAACATCAATTAAGGGCATGAAATACTTCTCATGTTGCAAACTCCTTGTTCTGGTCAGACCACATAGATCTATATGGATTAAATCTAGCAATCTGGTAGAATATTGTTCCTTTCCTCTGAATTTTCCTTTTTTCTACTTTCCCTTTTGACAATCTTTGCGAATACTGTTATCCAGCTCAGTTAGTCTTGGTAAATGTCTCACAACTTTTATCATACTAATCTTCACCAAATTGTCAAAATTGATATGACACATCCTTTTATCATAGCTAGCTCTCATTGATCTGTGATAATAAGTAGTGTCTTGTAGCAGCTTGCAATTGGTACATGTTTCCAATTGTCTTTTTCCTCGCAACAATAACAGTCCCAGGTCTCTTCTAAATATCACAACCATCATCCTGAAAGACAACATTGTAACCATTTTTTGTACATTTTTCCAATACGCAAGAGATTATGATGTAATCCTTTCACATAGTAAACATTTTTCAGTGTTATTCTTTCAATAAAAGATAATAGAACCAATTCCAACAATTTGAGCAACCTAATCATCTCCAAATCTAACAAAACCACCATCATATTTTTCAAGCTTTACAAACTTAATTTTGTCACTAGTCATATGATTTGAACAACCACTATTAATCAACCATTTATTTCTATCTCTCCTAACATTCAATGCTAAAGTAACAGTCTCAACAATCTTAGAATTATTATATTTAGGTCCATATTCTCCTACTAAGAATAAACAATCACCATCCTCATAATCCGACTCATCATCTGAAATGCCAACATCATCTCTAACATAGTAAGCTTTCTTATTAACTTTTCCTTTGTTTTCCTTAAACTTCTATTTTTATCATCTTTCATGACATTTAGATGCATAATGACCAATCTTTTCACATTTAAAACATTTAAGTGGTAACATACTTTTATATTTGTTGGTTCCTGTCTTCAACTTTCTCACAAAGTTTGCTTACATTTTGTTCACACTCTCCTCATTATTTGAATATTCATCTACATCTTTTGATTCTTTAAAATTTGTTTTTAATTTTTCTTTGTCTCTACCAAACTTCCTCATCTCAAATGCAGTTAAGGTGCCAAACAACTATTTTCTAGTGATTTTTGATGAATCATAGGTTTCCTCAATAGCTGAAATATTTTCACTGTAACTTTCAGTTAAAGTCCTCGTGATCTTTTATATCACATCATTCTCATCCAAAAAATCACCAAGATATTTGATCTCATTTATAGCACTATCAACCTTTTGAAAATAGCTTGCTACACATTCACGTTCTTCCATTCTCAAGTTTTCATCTGAGTCTTTAGTAGTTTGCTGACTCTTTCATTTCCTTCATAGATAATTTTCTCTATTTCCTAGACTTCATAAGTAGTGTCTAGAGAAACAACAATCACCAATTCAATTTTACATAAAGCACTATAGATAGCATACCTTGCTTGCTCATTTTCTTCATAGGCTTCAATCTCATCTAGTCCAATGGGTCCATTTGTTGGTAGCGAATACTTGGTCTCCACAACTGTCCAAGTTTTGTAACTTAGAGAAATCCAATAAACTCATATGTTTACTATCCCAAAATTGTAGTCAGATCCCTCCGAGGTAGGAATAGTCAGTTTATGTGTGATCTCATCTCCTGAAGTAGTAAAAATCACTTTCTATGAACCAAAGCTTTGATACCAATTGTTGAATATTTCAGACAACTAAGAGGGGGGTTGTATCAATTGTATATTAAAATTATATTCCTTTCCCCACATAAATAGATTTGGTAGAAATTAAACTCAAATTTCTCAACCATAAATAAATATGAACATGAAAGAACACGCACATGAAACACCAGATATGACATGGAAAGCCCAAGAAGGGAAAAGCCATGGATAATGTTAGTTCACAATATGAAAACACTTGTTAGGGTGACACTGGTTAAGGTGATTTTCATAATGTTGGCTTACTGTCAGAATGCTTGCTATAGGCGGGCTCATTGCCCAGCTAAAATTGCCAGAAAAAGGAGGGCTCATTGCCTATAGGTTGAAAGAAAGAATCCACCACAAACTGCACACTTGATGCAATTTCAGAAGAAACCTTAGGCTCACTACCATCACTACAAGAAAGCATCAACATACAAACATACCAGTCAACTACTTTGCATCAACAAAGATAGATCTTCTACTTACAATCAAATTACTTTTATGAATCCTTCCATATGTATTTCATCATTATTTATATATACAAGTCTCTGAAATACAAGTTTCCAAGTTGGCCAACGAGATAATAAAACATAATTCAATATACATCTTCACTAAGAATTTTTGTGGTGGAAAGGAATGAGAAGTAGAGAACACCACAATGTAACAACATGTTACCCAAACACTACAATCATCGGACCAAAAGATAGAATATTCAGGGTTAACCAGACCAGGAAAGAACATGGCCAAAAACACATTTCCAAAGCATATCAACATGTGTCGAATCAGAATGACAATGATACATGCATTACTATAACTGGATTGTTAAACATCATACCTGGCCTAGGAGGACTATAACGATTAGTAGGAATTCTCTTCCTAGCAGTCCTTCTCACAACAACTCTTGTGGCAGTTTGGATAATAAACCTCATGGAGAACCTAGACAACACTTTAACCACACTACTAGGATGTCGCAAGTCTATAGTACTCTATGATAAAGGAATATGTTTTGAGGTTTGTTTCAGGGTTGAAATGTGATTATGTTTGTCTTTTTGTTCTCTTTTTACTTTACTTGAAACTTTTAAATGAAGTTATGAAAAAAAAACTAATGTAAATGATAATGCAACTAGTTCACGTCGGATTCACCAAAATGTAGAGGATAGGATTTGTCACACTCAAGGTGATGAACCTCAAGGGACAAATCTACGTTCGCTCTACCTCACTTATAATAGAACTAAAGGTGAGCCAGGGGATACTAAGCATAGAATGAGATGAACTACCAACAAAAAAATTTCTCGAATGACCTTGTTAAGCCTCTATCCTATGTATGAGAGCTTGGAGTTGGGACTCCAACATGGCACAATATCATCTTGTATGGACAAGGTATAGAGATCATACAAAAAATATATAATTAACTATGTTATTAAGTAAACAATGTAAATGAAAAACTAATCTAACAACACAAAATACATAATACTAAAATGTAATGAGAAAATAAATTGAGGGAATTTTACAATCAGTCCATGATTGAAGCCACTCATAAGATAAGCATGTCCCCGCAATAATAAACCTACACACAAGTGAATTGAGGAAAATGTTGGGGGTTGTGTTTAGAGGTTCTCCTCAGTTAGACCCCATTTTGGTGTTTCCACCTCCACAAACAACCTAGATAACTATGATTGGAAAATGAAATGATAAAGATAAAGATGAATAATCAAGATAATAAATAAGTTGCAAATGAGAGATTGTAAATATGTAGATAGACCAAGATGTAGAGTGAACTCCCCTCCAATACTTGTGAAGACGACATCATGAGTTCTTCAAGATGTTGGAAACCCTATGCAAGATAAAAGAAAATGGATTCCAAGAGCTCAATGTATCTCAGAATGACCAAGAAGTCCTTAGAGAATATTAAAATACAAGTGATATAGGTATTGGAAGGAATGTTGATGTTGGTGGCCATGGACAAAGGCATTGCAAACTCTTCGGGGTGTAGGTCTAATGGTCAAATGGTCAAATGGCCACATGTGGATTGACAGATTCACAGGACATTAGCGTAGCTCACAGACGTCTCCAAGACACACTAGAGTCCCATGGTTAACTAGTCAAAATGGTTTGTAGAAGCCAAGTTCCAAGCTGAAAAAGCAGTCCATGTGGACAAAAGGACAAATACAATGATGCATGATCTCCATTGACTTTGAGTGAAGATGCTTGCATGATGCAAAATTAAATGGGATGCAATTTACAATATTACATTTTGCCCCCACTTTAGTGAGCATATCTTCATCAAGAAATGGGAAGCTAAAGTAGAGAGATTACATTTACATGTTACAATTGACTTCTAGTGGAAAATATCTCCTACTTATCACCAATATATCTTTCTCATGAAATGCGAAGTTAAAGTAGAGAGATATGATATTGATATTCATGAAGAGGAATCAATATTTGTTGATTAGATGAAGTTTCCCTCGGCTATATGACTTGAGATAGAGGTGGATTTTCCTAAGCTATTTCATGATAAACACGTCAGGTGTAGTCGCACGTGTTAGAAGAAAAACTAATTAAACATTGAATAGATGGAATAGATAAGATAGTGTAATGGAAACGAACCCCACTTAATGGAGAAAGACCCCTATTATGAAAGATAAGGTGAAACAACTACCATGACAATAGAGATATTGTCGGTGTGGGTAGAAATTATTGTTATGCTAGATAGACATACAATAGGGAGACAATTTAAAAGATTTCACCTATATGGGTAGCAAGTTGTGTAATGCTAGATAGTCTTACAATAGAGCGAAACTTTGTTGGCATGAATAATACAATGCTAGATTGTCATATGATTGGGCAAGATTGTGCCAACATGAATAGCAAAATGCTAGATAGTCTTACAATTGGGTGATCATATATTGATTTGACAAGTAGTGGATTGGCCCCCACAAAAGAAAATAAAATATTGTGGTTTGGCGCCCACTGAGGAAAACAAGATAGATAAAGTAGATTGATAATGCTAAGCTAAATGCAGATGATGTAGATATGATAGCCCCCCCCCCCCCAGAATGGTATGCATGAAAGACATGCCATTCTAAGGATGAGAAATGTTGTGGTACATCAACATAGCAAGATGTTTCTATGGAATGTAATCTTTGATAGATGACACATAAGACCCACAACATCAACAAAGATGCAAAAGCATAGGGGGATTTGATTATTTGGCATCATAACCCATAATAAAGAGAGAAAATATGTAATAGAGCTGCAGATAGGTATTTCATCATAAGGCCAAATTTCTCAGATTTAAAGAAGAGCACATGAAGACAAACATAAAATAAAAATTCAAATCAACATAGAATAAGGCCTAAATGTCCCCAATGCTTTGCATCAATCCTGAATGTCCAAAAAAAGATAGGAGAAATAGAAGAAGAAGATAATAGATAGAAAAAAATTTATGAGAGAAAATCCCCTATATTTGAGCATATATGGAGTAACTTGGGGCTTCCACGAGAGCACAACAAATAAAGATAGTTGGGTAAAAGCACAAAACTATGTCACATATTAGCCTAACTGATTAGAACAAATGAATTTAGGTAATTCTAACTAGAAATTAATTTTAGTCGAACATATGGCCTATAGGGATTCATTATAATTGTCTTATATATGGGCCACAACTTTTTCCAATTGGAATTGTCCACTAAATGTATATTTTATACCACTTTGGGTCTAATTACCAGTTTTTTTTTGAAATGTAAAAATACCCTTATATATATCTATACTTGAGTATATAATTTTTAAAAATATATATCATTTAATATTTTAATTAGTTTTATATTTTATATTTTATTTTCATTGAAAGTGGATCATCAACACTAAAATATAAGGTTGATTATCTTGTAAATGAAAAATACTAAAATTTATTAAAAAAATTTGAAAAAAAAAGATGTACCAATGAAAAAAGTCTATGTCAAGATGATATAATTATTTTCTAATTTAGATAAATAATTAAGAAAAAAGGTGACACCAAATGGAAAGAGTTATATTTCAATACAAACAACTTTTCAAATTTATTGAAAAATATATACATAAAAATAGTTTAAAATATAATTTTGCACTAAAGTTTCAAGTTATCAATATACACAATAAAGTTGAAGAAAAATAGGTACAATTTACTATATAAAGTGTGGCACCTCATGAAACTTCATTTTCACCATTTTATCAACAACTAAATTATAGTGTTTACTTTGTAAGAAAGTATATTCAAATAATTTTTAAAAAAATTGCAAACATATAATTCACAAAAAAATATACATTTTATTAGTTTACATCATTTCAAAATTCAAAATATATATTTCACCTTCTATTTATTCAAATTAAAAAGTTGTATCAACATTGGCCATTTTATTTATAAAAGTGTGACATAGCTTTGTGCTTTTACCTAGTCAACCTCCCATATCCAAGTACTGATGGAGTAACTTGAGTCCTTCAAGAGTCAAAAAACATGCAAAGCAAGCACAAGGGAACACAACCATGCACACATGCTATTCTACAAGATGAAGAAAGATATTTCCCTAGAGGCCTTCAACAACTAGGTCATCATCCTCTCAATTTAGATCATATGGGGAAGGAGGGTGAGATCGAAGTAGGATAATGGAAATGGTAGTACCAGGCACCTCACTAGCAAGGAGGACAAGGGACGAGGTTGTGGGAACATTTATGTGCATGAGATCAGAAGAGGCACGGGTCAACGATCACATGAAGACCATAAATACTGTTGGGATATCCTCGAGGGAGTTGAACAAGCATGCCTTGGTAGAGGAAGTAGGAGACTTAGATCAAGGAGATGAGATAGGAGTTAGGCTACTAGCCTCAACAAGAGGGGCAATAATGAACTTAGGAGAGGGAGGGGCCTTCTCAACCACACAAATGAAAACAGGTATAGAAGAAAGCACTATAGTAGATAGAGAGATAGGAGAGGAGCATACATAAGCCAATTTTCATCAACAAAACTCCAAAATGGGGCCCTATTTGAACTTGAATTTAGGTTGAGCAGGAGGCACATGCCTCTTGTCAACTATACCATGTTGAAGGAACCCAAGAAAGCTCTAATAAACAAGTAGCTGTGAAATAGGAGGGTCAGAGACGATGACACTAGACACCACTTACATGTGTAGCATTTCGAAAGGTTGGGACAATTGAGGGACATTTGGTAGGGAGGTCATAATGGGTGGTTCCAAAGAAGGAGAAATGAAGACATACACCCACTTAGAAGGAGGTTCATTGATAGGCCCCGAAACAACCGATAGCAATACCAAAGATGATGGACAAGCTAGACCATTTGAAGAGACAAGAGCTAATGCAATAGGAATGGGTTTCAAAGATGCACCATGAGACTACAAAGTAGAATCATTCTCCTGAGCCATGGTCTATCAATAGTGCTTAGGTTCACATGCATGTTCATTGCGATGAAGATGAGGACCAAGAGTCAAAGCTTGGGAGGCATCAAGAGCATAACGTTCCATAAGAGAGGCCTCTGAAACCTTTTCGGGGACAAGAGAAGGCTCAACTAATGGAACTAGAGGTGCATATTAGATAGGCATGACATTCATAGCAACAAACACCCTACGTCACTTCACTCGAGGAGCAACTAGAGTAACGAATAGTTCTGACATGGGCTATGAAATAGGAGTAAGCGGTGATGAATGAACACTTCCCTTTCTCACATCAAGAAGGTCAAGATATATTGGCCATGATTAGGAGCTAGAAGGGAGGGCACGCCGCAAACTTGGATAGTAGTGGTGCCTTTCCCTTGTCAATCCTGGATAGCTGTCGTCATAGGAACATAATACATGACTAGAGGCTGCATAGTATTTGGTAGACAAGGAGGTCTATTTGGAGGAATGGTCTTAGCCTTATCCCTCGATGATGAAGGGGAATAAGGCACTATTCATTCCAATATAGGAATAGACAGAGAAAATTTTGATGTAGGAAGAGGCAACGAATAGCCAAGATGGACTGATTTAAGGGATGAATCCCCCATCTTGTACTAATAATATGTGTGGTAGATCAAGTAACCATGGAGAAGCATGGGACCAATCTGAGCAAGCCAAAAATGATCCAGTAAAAAATAACCACAAGCTACCAGGGTTGCATATCCAATATCTTCAAAGACATGCACCAAACCCTCATGAGAAAACTTTAGGCACTTATAAATCAGTAAAGACACAGTATCCATAGCAATCAACTAGGGAATACCTAGTTTAACTTGAAAAAGGTCTGATTCAGAAATGATTAGAAATGTAGATGACATGGCCTTGGGTCCCACTAGGACCATCAAGGTGATAATTCCCAAAGAGTCATATCTCAACCTATTCCATCCATTGAAAAACAAGGCTTCCTCTCTGATCACATCAACTCTACATGAGGGGTCAACTGTCACATCTATAATAGTTTGACCATTGAGTTTTGTAGATATGTATAGAGGAGCAGGCTCTCCACAATATGGGACATCTAGGAGGGTGAATGATATATCAGATACTTTTACGTTTTGACTAAGAGGCAAGATCAAAGTGATAGTAACCATACTAATATAAGGACCATCATCATGAACTAAATATAATGCAGAGATAAAATTAGAGGAATGTAGAGGGAATGGATCTATGTATATCTATAGCTCATTATTTTTTTATCAATGGACTTGTTATATTTATTAATTTTATTTCCAACCTTTATATCTCCATTGTCACTATGCTCTTGGACTATGTGTATAAGATGATAGCATCTCACAGTGTTGTGACCAGCCACATGGTAATATTGTCAAAACTTTGAACCATCATATCAGTGAGGGTATGGTTTGTTGTCTAGCAGAGGTCTAATCTCAGGAAGGGTGATGAGATTGTCTTTCAACAATCTTTGCATTATGCTTAGATAAGAATCATTCAATTTAGTGAAGACCTTATTTCATTGTGGTTCCTATGCAACCACTCTCGAAGGAGTAGCTAGGACATAAGCCATAATTTTGTTCTTTCGAGATCCTTTCAAGGACACTACTGAGAAAGTACCAGTACGAAGGTTCAAAGAGGAATCTCTAAATTGAGTCAATGTATGCTGGTATTTAGTGAGAGCATAACAAAAATTAGCAAAATTTTCAAACCAATTAAGAGATAACTTCTCCCTTAATGTTGGTTTCAAATTTTCAATGAACATCCTTTGCAGATCACTATCTGGTAGGAAAAAGGGGATCTTGGAAGAAATAGTTTGATATCACGAGATAAAGTTTGTAATCTGGCATGCTAGAGTCACATGGTCAATTAGTCAACTTGATTGCTAGAAGCAAAATTCCCGCAAAAGAACAAATATGATGATGCATGATCTTTATTGACTTGGAGCGAAGATGCTTGCATGACACAGAATTGCACAGGATGCAATATATATATATATATATATATATATATATATATATATATATATATACATATATATATACATATACATATATACATATACATACACATACAGATACACATACACATACACATAAATATACACACATATACATAAATATACACACATATACATATATATACACATCTATACAAACATGCACACACACACATACATACATACATACATATATATATACATATATACATATGTATATATACATATATACATATATCTATATATATACATATGTATATATGTATATATGTATGTATGTATGTATATATATATGTACATACATATATGTATGTATGTATGTATATAAGTATATGTATATGTATATATATACACACACACAATCGTAAACATTCATTATAAACTTCAGATTCAAACATAATGATTGTGTGTATATATATATACATATATACATACATACATACATACATATATACATATATACATTTATACATATAATGTTTATGATTGTGTGTGTGTATATATATACATATACATATACATATACATATATACATACATACATACATACATATACATACACATATATATACATATATATGTATATATGTATACATATATACATATCTATATATATACACATATATATGTATATATGTATATATATATTTATAAATACATATATACATATATATATATATGTATATATGTATATGTATATACACATATATGTTTATATATATATGTATATACACATACATATATATATACATATATATTTATATACATATATATATATGTATGTATATATGTATACATACATACATATACATTTATATATACATCTACATCTATATATATATATGTATATGTATATATATGTATATATATATATGTATATGTATATGTATATATGTATATGTATATGTATATGTATATGTATGTATATGTATATGTATGTATGTATACATATATATATACATATATGTATGTATATATATATGTATTACATACATATACATATACATATACATATATATATATACATATACATATATACATATACATATACATATATATAGATATACATATTGTATGCGGGAAAACCGGGTCGATAGAACTCAATATATGAAAAACGGAGCTCTATGGAGCCTTGCTCACACACCCACAAGACTTCTTGGTGCAAGCTATAGAGTCATGAAGTATAACTCAGCTTCCCAAGGTTGGTTCCATGGTTCTCTATCTTACACAGTCCCTCAAACCAATGTTTTTCCTCTCAGATTACTGAGCAAAATGGTTTACGGATGGCAAATGCAAGAACGAGGGATGCTTTTGTTGGTTTTAATATGAGATGCATCCTAAGCTATGAATGATTCTAGAAATGCCATAAACTAGCTATAAGATGACAAGATTAGTATAAATACTATCCTAACATGATATATTAGTCCATGATTGAGCTAAATGATAAAGAAAGTATTCTAAACATGCATATTTAGACTAATTCCTAGTTAAAGAGAGGCTAAAATGATGAGCATAAAAATGATATAAGAAAGCTTGAATGTATTTGAGCATAAGTGTGATACTACAAACTTGGATGGATCTCCCAAAATGGAGGAATGAGAGCTCTATTTATAGCAAAAATAGCGCAATGGATGGTCAGGATTGAAAGAGTTGATCAAGGGTCAATTTTGAAAGTTGGGAATCCATGTTTGTAATTGGCACCAATGAAATGGTGACAAATGTCAACATAGGGTTGGGTTGAGAGAAGGGGTTGGAGACAATAAATGCCTAAGAAGACCTCATGGTCATCTAGAGATAAGGGTTAAGCTTAAGTTAGGCTTACCCGTTGGATTATGTTTTAATCCCAAGGATAAACTCTTGTGCAAATGATTAAGAGATAATCATGGTCAAAGCATTGAAGGCTTGATGAGACCCTTGGGTCACATGGAGGTTGAGTTAAAATAAATTCTTTAATCATGCTAGAGGGTTGAGTTAACCATTAATGGTTTGGAAGACTTTGGAAAATTAAGTGGTTGAAGCCTTTAAAGGTTTTCAAAGACTTTGAGGATTTGAGAAGTGACCTCCCCTTGCTTAGGGATGTGACAAAGTTTAGGAGATAGGTTAGGGTAATTGGAAGCAATTAGAAGAGTCTAGAAGGGATTAGAAATATGGTTTAGGAAGTAAGTGGGAGGTGGAGGATTTTGCAAGTGGATGGAGGGATAATAGGATTTAATTGAATTTAATGAATTTTACTCAATTTGTTTGCAATTAAATAAATTAGATTTATTTAATTTAGGATAACTATTTTAATTAAATTTGAATTTAATTAAAAGTGGATAGAAGGGATTTAATTGAAAAAAATGATTTATTCATTAAATGGTATAGTGAATTTAATTTAAATAAATTGAGTAATTTACTTAATTAAATAGAGGAATGAAGATTATTGAATTTAATTAAATAGAGAAATGAACATAAAATATTCATTTTAGGAATATGGTCATTTTTATACATCTACATTTTGCCCCTATTTGAAGTGACGTATGTGCACATGTTGATTCAAAGAAAATGATGTGTTATCGTGATTTATGATCAAATGCAATTTTTTATGTCACTCTTATGATTTGCAAGTCGTGCCCCAAATTTGATTTGATGCGTGATGCCCCCTCGAGAGATGAATCAATATTTTAAAAATTTTGATTTGATTTGGTGATTTGTGTTTGGTGTGTATGATTTTGTCTATGTGAAATGTTTGAATTGATTCATCTCTCGATAATTTATAGATTTTAGGGTATAAGGGAGATCACGACCACATTACATGCTCAGTTCCTAACCCTAATTTCATTTTCCTCCTATAAAAGGGGAAAAGTGTTTTAATTTGATTCATTTGTGCATTGTTGACTTTGGAGAAAGAGAATTTGGTCTAAAGTCAAAATGCCTATTCCATATTCTAGGCATCGTTTTGAGCGCATTCGGAGGTACCAGAGACCTGTCGCATATAGACCACCAGTAAGTCAACACTTTTGACCCTTTTTTGATTTTTGATTTGGTCATTTTTGGTCATTTTTTTATTTTTGAAATTCGGTTTTAGCGTTTTAGTGCATCAAAGTCGCAAAGTAGCGCATACGAAAATTTAGGTAGCGCATGAAGCTGATTTTTAGGGCTGCATCCGAAACAAAATAGGGCAGTGCATAGAAAGTCTAGGGTAGCGCAGGGAGTTAAAATAGCGCATGTCGAACGTAGGGTAGCGCGTCAGGTCAGCAGGGTAGCGCGTAGGGTAGACCTAGCGCATGGGGGTTGCAGGGGTTCGCATGGGTAAGGGTTTTTAGTGCATAGGGTAGACCTAGCGCATAGGGTTGAACAAGTAGCATCGGCAAGGTATAGGTTAGTGCATAAATAGGTTTTAGCACATACGGCAGGTTAGGTGGCGCATGGGGGAAAAAGATTAGCGTGTAGAGTCGGTCTAGCGCATAGAGTAAATAGATTAGCGCGTAAGTAAAATAGCCTAGCACGTGGGTGGATTTTAGCGCAGCGAGAATCTGTTTTAGTGCATGCAAAAAAAAATTTGCGAGATGAGTTGATCTGTGAATTTGTTGTGTTTTGTTGTCTTGGGTTTTATTGGTTCGTCCAATATGAGTGTCAATATAACTTGTTTTGATTTGCGATATGTCAAGTTATGCATAGATATCAATGTGTTGTGTTGATCAAAAGATGATATGTTTTTGCACTCTTGTTTCAAGTTCAATGTGTGAAGCCTGAGTTGTGTTACAAGCTGATATGGGTTGGAAACTTGAGTTGTTTTACAAGTTGATATGGGTGGGAAACTTGAGTTGTTTTACAAGTTTATGTGATTTTGGAGACTTGAGTTGTGTTACAAGTTTTGATATGGGTTTTGATAACTTGAGTTGTTTTACAAGTTGATATGAAATGATAGGATTTTGAACTTTGATGTAGATGAGCAAATTGTTTCATGTTGTTGATGTGAGTTTGATTTTGATATCTTTGTTTTGATGTGGAAACTGATATTGGATTTGTTTTATTTGTTGACAGGAGCGATTAGGCGTGGTTTAGTCGCGGAAGCGATTTTCAAGGCCGTGGACATTGATACTGCGATTGACTCAAGCCGACCTTGATATCATTGAGAGATGTGGGTTGATGTCCCTATTGGATATGCCTCGGTTCACTGTGAATCGGGGGCTACATATAGCACTTGCAGAGTGGTGGCACAGCGACATGAACATTATATGCTAGCACACACCATTATATGCCAGCACACACCATTATATGCTAGTATCATCATTGAATGACGACTGCATCTCCTCGGGATCAGATATCCTGGCCACCGCCCATGCAGCAAACAATCTGGCAAATCATGAGTCATGCCCACATCCAAAATCTCTGAGGCATAATCCCATATCTGACCTGCCATACTAACAAACTCCTCCACCGCCACCGTGCTATCAATGGTCAGGCCCCAATCTGATACATCCTGCCTCCGCTGTGCATATAAGCAAGCCCCCTGAGGTATACCCTGCTATCGACCAAACTATCTCAAAACTCTGGTCACCACAAACCTCTCAATAATAAATGGGGTCCTCCCAATTAGGTATCTCATCATAAAAACATAGGGCATCTCCAGCCCGTCCTCCGCCCACACCTCACACCCTGTATATAGTCTCCAGGTGACCGTATCGATGTCATCCAAAACTCTCCTCCAATGCTCTAGTTTGTCCAGCTTCCACTGGACAACTAGACCTCTGTATCCATAAGCATAGGCACATCCAACAGGCCTATCTCTATCTGCTAATGGCCTAGTGGCCAGAATGTGCTCCCAGCACCATACCTGTAACAACGTCATGCCAGCCGATAAACTGCCATAACCTAGGTATACCACCTCATGCAGGCCCCTGTACAGATGGGCTAGCATAGCCGATCCCCACGAAAACCTACGGCTCTGTGTAACCATCTCCTCTAAAACTAGCCCCCATCCCACAGAGAATCCCTTTGACCTATGATCAGGACAAAGGAATCCACCAATAAACTGTGCCAGTATTGATGGAAGTGGTGCATAATCCAGGTCTAACAACTCTTGCCACAGGATCTCATATCCACAAACTGTCTCATCGTGAAAAATGCGGCAAAGTGCCTCTGTACCACCTTCCTCTGACTGCTCATATGGTAGTAGTGCACCTACTACTAGTATGCGCAGGATCTTGTAGCAGTCCTCTGGTGTGACTGTCATCTCACCTGTGGCAAAATGAAAGGTGTTCGTGTCGCTGTGCCACCTCTCTGTAAGTGTTGTAAGTAGCCCCCAGTTCACAGTGAAGCGAGGCATATCCAATAGGGACGTCAACCCACATCTCTCAATGATATCAAGGTCAGCCTGAGTCAATCGTGGTATCAATGTCCATGGCCTCGAAAATCGCTCCCATGACTGAACCATGCCTAATCGCTCCTATCAACAAGCAAAACAAATCCAATATCAGTTTCCACATCAAAACAAAGATATCAAAATCAAACTCACATCAACAAAATGAAACAATTTGCTCATCTACATCAAAGTTCAAAATCCTATCATTTCATATCAACTTGTAAAACAACTCAAGTTATCAAAAACCATATCAAAACTTGTAACACAACTCAAGTTTCCCACCCATATCAGCTTGTAAAACAACTCAAGTTTCCAACCTATATTAGCTTGTAACACAAATCAAGCTTCACACATTGAGGCATTAAATGCCTGAGAAGACCTTATGGTTATCTAGAGATAAGCGTTAAGCTTAAGTTAGGCTTACCCATCGGATTAAGAGTTAATCCAAGGATAAACTCTTGTGCAAATGATTAAGAGATAATCATGGTCAAAGCATTAAAGGCTTGATGAGACCCTTGGGTTGGATGAAGGTTAGGTTAGGCAAAAAGTCTCTAACCATGTAAGAGAGTTGAATTAACTATTAATGGTTTGGGAGACTTTGGGGATATTAAGTGGTTGAAGATTTGAAGCCTTTAATGGTTATCAAAGACTTTAAGGTTTTGAGAAGTGACCTCCCCTTGCTTAGGGATGTGACAAAGTTTAGAAGATGGGTTAGGCTAATTAGAAATGATTAGAAGAGTCTAGAAGAAATTAGGAAGGGGTTTAGGAAACAAGTGGGAAATGTAGGGGAATGCAAGTGGATGGAGGGATAATAGGATTTAATTGAATTTAATGAATTTCATTCAATTTGGTTGCAATTAAATAAATTAGATTTATTTAATTTAGGATAACTATTTAATTAATTTTGAATTTAATTAAAAGTGGATAGGGGGGATTTAATTGAATAAAATGATTTATTCATTAAATGGGTATAGTGAATTTAATTGAGTAATTTTCTTAATTAAATAGAGGAATGTGGATAATTTAATTAAATTGGATTTATTTAAATAGAGAAATGAACATAAAATATTCATTTAGGAATATGGTCATTTTTATACATCTACATTTTGCCCCTCTTTGAAGTGACGTGTGTGCACATGTTATTTCAAAGAAAATGATGTGTTATCATGATTTATGATCAAATGCAATTTTTGTGTCGCTCTTATGATTTGCAAGTAATGCCCTAGATTTGATTTGATGCGTGATGCCCCCTCGGGAGATGAATCAATATTTTGAAAATTTTGATTTGATTTGGCGATTTGTGTTTGGTGTGTATGATTTTGTCTATGTGAAATGTTTGAATTGATTCATCTCCCGATAATTTACAGATTTTAGGGTATATAAGGGAGACCGTGACGACATTACATGCCCGGTTCCTAACCCTAATTTCATTTTCCTCCTATAAAAGGGGAAAAGTGTTTTAATTTGATTCATTTGTGCATTGTTGACTTTGGAGAAAGAGAATTTGGTCTGAAGTCAAAATGCCTATTCTGTATTCCAGGCATCATTTTGAGAGTGTTCGTAGGTACCAGAGACCTACTGCATATGGACCACCAGTAAGTCAACACTTTTGATCCTTTTTTTATTTTTGATTTGGTCATTTTTGGTCATTTTTTTATTTTTGAAATTCGGTTTTAGCGTTTTAGCGTGTCAAAGTCGCAAAGTAGCGTATACGAAAATTTTGGTAGTGCATGAAGCTGATTTTGAGGGCTGCGTCTGAAACAAAATAGGGTAGCGCATAGAAAGTATAGGGTAGTGCAGGGAGTTAAAATAGCGCATGCCGAACGTAGGGTAGCGCGTCAGGTCAGCAGGGTAGCACGTAGGGTAGACCTAGTGCATGGGGGTCGCAGGTGTTCACATGGGTAAGGGGTTTTAGCATGTAGGGTAGACCTAGTGCATAGGGTCGAACAGGTAGTGTCAGCGAGGTATAGGTTAGCGCATAAATAGGTTTTAGCGCAGAAGACAGGTTGGGTGGCACATGGGGGCAAAAGATTAGCACGTAGAGTCGGTCTAGCGCATAGAATAAATAGACTAGCATGTAAGTAAAACAACCTAGCGAGTGGGTGGATTTTAGCACAGTGAGAATCTATTTTAGTGCATGCAAAAAAAATTTTGCGAGATGAGTTGATTTGTGAAATTGTTGTGTTTTGCTATCTTGGGTTTAATTGATTCGTCCAATATGAGTGTCGATATAACTTGTTTTGATTTGCGATATGTCAAGTTATGCATAGATATCAATGTGTTGTGTCGATCAAAAGATGATATGTTTTTGCACTCTTGTTTCAAGTTCAATGTGTGAAGCCTGATTTGTGTTACAAGCTGATATGGGTTGGAAACTTGAGTTGTTTTACAAGCTGATATGGGTGGGAAACTTGAGTTGTTTTACAAGTTTATGTGATTTTGGAGACTTGAGTTGTGTTACAAGTTTTGATATGGTTTTTGATAACTTGAGTTGTTTTACTAGTTGATATGAAATGATAGGATTTTGAACTTTGATGTAGATGAGCAAATTGTTTCATGTTGTTGATGTGAGTTTGATTTTGATATCTTTGTTTTGATGTGGAAATTGATATTGGATTTGTTTTGCTTATTGACAGGAGCGATTAGGCATGGTTCAGTCGCGGGAGTGATTTTCGAGGCCGTGGACATTGATACCACAGTTGACTCAGGCCGACCTTGATATCATTGAGAGATGTGGGTTGACGTCCCTATTGGATATGTCTCGGTTCACTATGAACTGGGGGCTACTTACAACACTTGTAGAGAGGTGGAACAGTGACATGAACACCTTTCATTTTGCCACAGGTGAGATGATAGTCACACCAGAGGACTGCTACAGGATCCTACGCATACCAGTATTAGGTGCACTACTACCATATGAGTAGTCAGAGGAGGGTGGTATAGAGGCACTTCACCGCATTTTTCACAATGAGACAGTTTGTGGATATGTGATCCCGTGGCAGGAGTTCTTAGACCTGGATTATGCACCACTCCCATCAGTACTGGCAGGGTTTATTGGTCAATTCCTTTGTCCTGATCGCAGGTCAAAGGGATTCTCTGTGGGATGGGGGCTGGTTTCAGAGGAGATGGTTACACAGGGCCGTAGGTTTTCATGGGAATCGGCTATGCTAGCCCATCTATACAGGGGCCTGCATGAGGTGGTATACCTAGGTTACAATAGTTTATCGACTGGCGTGACACTGTTACAGGTATGGTGCTGGGAGCACATTCCGGCTACGAGGCCATTAGCAGACAAAGATAGGCCCGTTGGACGTGCCTATGCTTATGGATAAAGAGGTGTAGTTGTCCAGCGGAAGCTAGGCAAACTAGAGCATTGGAGGAGACTTTTGGATGACATTGATACGGTCACCTGGCGACCGTATACAGGGTGTGAGGTGTGGGCAGAGGACGGGCTAGAGATGCCCTATGTTTTTATGATGAGATACATTATTGGGAGGACCCCATTTGTTATTGAGAGGTTTATGGTGACTAGAGTTTTGAGATACTTTGGTCGACAGTAGGGTATACCTCAGGGGGCTTGCTTATATGCACGGCGGAGGCAGGACGTATCAGATTGGGGCCCGACCACTAATAGCACAGTGGTGGTGGAGGAGTTTATTAGTATGGTGGGTCAGATATGGGATTATGCCCCGGAGATTTTGGATGTGAGCATGACTGATGAGTTCGCGAGATTGTTTGCTGCACGGGTGGTGGCCAGGATATCTGATCCCAAGGAGATGCGGCCATCATTTGATAATGATGATGAGGAGGGAGAGGGAGATGACGAGGATGATGGAGATGATGGAGGAGGATGACGAGGGAGAGGAGTTAGAGGGAGGGGGGGAGATAGAGTGCTGAGAGGAGATAGAGGTGTGGAGAGAGAAGTTAGACAAGCGGTGATCGACAGGGGGAGAGGCGGATTAGCTATTGGAGCCGGTGGAGAGGGGAGAGAGGGGGAGGTGCTAGCTGCAGTAGGGGGTACTAATGAGGCGATGCGACCAGCGAAGAGGAGGAGGATGGATGTGCTCCCACCTCCAACACCGAGGACAGACAGAGTTAGAGGGGATGCCCCTACACAGGTACCTCTATGGGTTTGGGTTCCTACTCATGTTGAGGATGCTCAGATTCAGACCCTGTAGGTGACTGTACAGCAGCTGCAGGCATAGGTTTTGACATATCAGCAGTAGATTGCATAGTTGACCACTGAGCAGGACACAGAGATAGAGTGGAGGGGGCGAGCAAAGGAGCTTGCAGCCAGTGTCCAGAGAGTAGCAATGGGTGGTCCGATGAGAGACACCCTAAGAGAGCTATCATTGAGAGCTCAAGAGGCGGAGTATTACCGGCGGCATTATGAGGCTGCGGTACCCAAGGATCATCGAGTACAGAGCTTCACACAGTCGAGATCCAGTCGATCTCAAGATACTGGGTCACGGTCCGAGAGCCGAGGTGTGATAGGGCAATCGAGACAGGACCCCCCTAGAGATCCAAGGGTGGGGACATCTGGAGCCAGACCATCTCCGTCAGGGGATAGCCATACTTGAGAGGCTTGGTCTCTGTTGTATTTTTTATCATTGTATTCTTTGTACTGGACACAGTGATGATATATTTGGTACATTTTGATCATTTTTTGGAGATATATATATATATATACAGCATCATTATCTTTGATCATGTGGTGTGTTTATATCGATGGATGTGTTTATGTGTTCTTTTCATTTATGTGATGATGATGCAATGCTCAAATATATGTTATAATGTATGATGCAGGATGTATGCTTTGTGAAATGTATCTTGAAAATGAGATGTATGATTTTATATGCTATGAAATGTATCTTGTGAGATGTATGATAATGATATGCAACTAATTGTAAAATGATATGCAACTATGTTAAAATGATATGCAATTAATTGTAAAATGATATGCAGCGATTTTAAAATGATATGCAACTATGTTTTTGGTAGCATCCTCCTTTTGTATTTGCCATCCGATATAGCCATATGTTGTTTGCTTTCTTTGTAGGTATCATCATTGAGCATTGAGTTGTTTAGGATATATTGAAAATTTATACAAGCATAATGGTATAATTGAACCATAATGACCTGGGAAAAATTTACATGATGTTTTGATTTGGCAAGATAGCACAAGCATCAAGGTATAATTGAACCAGGATGACCTAAGTGTGGATTGCGTATAAACAAACAAGAGTAAATCATTTGTATGCATGAAGTGGAATCATGCCTTTAGTGATATTCAATGTATCACGTCTCGAGGAAAGTATTCACACAGTACAAGTGATCGTCTCCCAAATAGAAGAATAAGAAAATATTGGATTTTCCCCATGATCTCTTGCTTGGAAGCATTTTGAGTGAGAAAAGGAAGGGAATCCAATAATTTAAAAGTTCAAAATGCAAAAATAGTCAAGATTTGTATGCGATAATGCAACATTCAGTACTTCAGAAAATCATCCATCCTGGGTATATTTGTGTTTCTTTGTTTTGCTTTGCGATGAAGTGTAGTTTTGGTTGTTGGATGCCATGCTTCTGTGTTTTGCAAATAGTTTTCATGTCTTGAATGCTCACAAATTTTGACGATTTTAATGCTCCTAGTTGAGTGTGACTCTTGATGTGAATATTTACAGTGATTTCCAAGCCATGGTGGAATGTGGTAAAAGTATATATATGGATAACCCAAGATAGTGACTATGCTAAGTATGTCCTGAATGGATATGTGCTAAGTGTCGGGCGATGGCCGATAGTGTTTTTAAGGATACAGATAAAATGGTATGGAGATAGATAGAGGAGCCGTTCTTTCACAAGAGCGCCTATTTACCAGGTTTTCACCATTTGTTTTTATTGTACTTCGTGTTTTTGCTTTTTGTGGATTTTTATTTTTTTTTATTTTTTTGCTTTCTTTGGCTTTTTTCGTGCACTGGGCTACTTAAGTGTAGTACTTTTTCAAATGGATGTTTTTAGTTGGTTTGTCAAGCACATCTCCTTCTGAAGTTGTGAGCTGATAGGCACCTGATCCATAGACTGATATGATGACATAGGGACCCAACCAGTTAGGTTCAAACTTCCCTTTCTTTTCTCGATCTTGCTGATTTGTTGGATTTTCTTTGAGGACTAGGTCACCAACTTTGAAGTTGCGGGGGATGACCTTGTGATTGTAGCTCCTGCACATGCGTTGTTGATATGATTTGAGATGAGTGTAAGCATGCTGACGTCTTTCATCTAATAGTTCGAATTCTCGCAGTCCGTTAACTCGATACTCTTCATCTGGGATTAAAATTTTCAAAGAGACTCTGAGAGATGGGATTTCTACTTCCAGGGGTAAAATGGCTTCTGATCCATATACCAATGAGTATGGTGTTGCTCCTGTAGGTGTGCAGATGCTGGTTTTGTATGCCCAAAGTGCTGGATTGAGTTGGACGTGCCAATCTTTGCCGGCATCATTTACTGTTTTCTTGAGGATTTTCAGTATTGTCTTATTAGATGCTTCCACTTGACCATTTCCCTATGGGTAGTATGGTGTAGAGAACCGATGTTGGATTTTGAATTTTTCATATAGTTCTTGTACATCTTGGTTTTTGAAAGGCCGTCCATTATCTGTGATGATTGAACTTGGAATACCATATCTGCAAATTAGATAATTGAGGATAAAAGAGGCAATTTGTTTCCCAGTCACTGTGGTCATGGGAACTGCTTCTATCCATTTGGTAAAGTATTCTATTGCTGTTATAATGAACTTGTGTCCATTTGAAGATGAAGGATGAATTTTGCCAACTAATTCTAGTCCCCACTGACAAAAGGGCCAGGATGTTCTAAATGGCTGCAGTTCCTATGCTGGTGCATGTATCAGATTACCATGGATCTGGCATTTAGGACATTTCTTGGCGAAGTGATATGAGTCTTTCTCCATTGTAGGCTAGTAGTATCCCATTCTTAGAAGTTTTTTAGAAAGAGTAGTACCACTTGAATGTGTGCCACAAATACCTTCATGAAGCTTGTGTAAAGCAGAATTAGAATCATTACGATCAAGGCAACGAAGAAGAGTACCATATAATGTCAGAACTTGAAGATATGCATCATGTCATGGAAAATTGTTGTCATTTCTCTTTGATAAGTGGCCCATGCATTATTTAAGCCAAAAGGCATAACATTCCAGTAGTATTTTTCCCAAGGACAGGTGAATGCGGTTTTATCTTGATCCTCTGGGGCTATTTTGATTTGATTATAGCCCGAGAAACCGTCCATTAGTGAGAGCATTGCATGGCCTGCTGTGAGATCTACAATTATGTCGATACTGCATAGAAGAAAGTCATCTTTTAGACAAGCTTTGTTGATGTCTCTGAAGTCAGTGCATATTCTAATACTACCATCTGGTTTTGATACTGGAGCGATGTTGGAAATCCATTTTGTATAGTCAATGGGTCGGATGAATCCGACATCTAATAATTTCTTTAGTTCAGTTTTGACCATGAGTGCTACCTGTGGATTCATCTTTCATAGCTTTTGCTTGACTAGTTTAACTCTTGAAGAGATGGACAAGTGATGCATGATCAAGTGTGGATCCACTCCGGGCATATTAGCATATGACCAAGCAAAGTTAATTTGTTGTTCTCTAAAGAAAATGATGAAGGCTAATCTTTCTTCCTCTGTCAGAGATTCTACAAGGTGTATGTTTTTGACTGCTTCTGTGGTACCAATGTTGATTGATTGAGTGGGCTCACTCAATATAGGTGATCGCTCATCAAAGTGCTCAGGAAGAGTGTCAAGTCTCCCATCGTTAGGTGCCTTAAAAAGGTTTTCACCCTTAGATGCATCCTTTAGTTTTACTTTTTTGTGATCTAGAGCTGCCATTGACTGGTTTTCAGCATCAGATTTTTTACTTGGTTCATTTTTGCGACTGAGAGACTTGGCACTCCCTGGTTTGCAGACATCGTTACTTTGTTCACTGGTAGAGCCTGTTTCTGGATTTATGGTACATAGGTAATGGATAATAGATTCATCATCTAGGAAAATTGGTATATCATGGATTTTAGGTTCATCCCAGTAGATGAGGTCAGGAAAGACAAGTGGTAAGGAATCGTTAGGTGGATCAAGTTCTGCTACTATAAGTGTTAGGACAGAGTTTTCATCATGATTATTCTTGGTTTTAAAGAAGTCCAGGATTTTGTCGAAGTCTTCGATGGTATTATCTTCCATATAGACTTGTTCATAATGTTTCTGTTCGCTTTCCTCAGCATCATAGATATTTTGTTGTCCAAATTCAAGAGGTCTATCTTCTGCGTTATGTTCTTCTTGAGAAAGGAATATGGAATCAGTATCATTAGGGATATCTATAGTAGCATTGGAGCAAGTACCCCATTCATATTCATTAGAATCAGTCTCAAAGGCCTCATCCCAGATTTTATCATTTCTGTAAACTGGTATGTTGTATGGTGAAAACAAATCTTTGATGATGGATACCATTTTAATAGTTTTTGTTGATTCTATGTCAGATCCTGCTTCTACTTTCTGTATTTGTTCATAGATTGTGCTTCCTCGGGGAGAAATAAAGGTATCCGGAGATGATTTTATTGGTTCTTGAGATATTGGTGTTTGAATATGAGCTACTGCTGCAGATATGGCCCTTTTGTGGTTTAGAAGCTTTTCCTGATGTAACTTCTGATCTTGACGTTCCCGTGCCTTGCGGATAATTTTTGCTGATTCAAAGAGTGCTTCCTGCCAGGATTCTTCTTTGTACTTCTTCTTTACTTTCCATTGAGGTTTTGTAGTTATACTGAGCAGCATTTTTAATAGGAAAGTGAGCTCACAACCAATCCTGTCTTATCTCTATTGGGTCGTGAAGGAAGATCAATGGGTTCAGTAACTTAACTCAGAAGTTCTGACATTATATGCTAGCACACACCATTAAGCTAGTCACCAAAATTGATCCTCTCAAATATCTACTCAGTAAGGCAGCTCTTACAGGCCGATTGGCTAAATGGGTCATGATTCTCAGTGAATTCAACATCCAATACACAGAAAGACGAGCCATCAAAGGACAAGCAATTGCAGATCAGCTGGCTGAAGCACCACTACCAGGAAAACAAACCATGGAGATTGAATTTCTAGACAGGGACGTTCTTGCTCTTTCTACCAAACAATGAACCCTATACTTTGATGGATCCTATACACAACATGGCTCAGGTGCTGGTATTCTATTCCTCACTCCTGAAGGACACACTATACCAAGATCATATAGGCTTATGTTTCCATGCACAAATAATGTGGCTGAATATGAGGCATTGCTTATAGGTATCAAGATGGTTGTCGAATGGAAAATTATAGAGTTAAAGGTCTATGGAGACTCACAACTAGTCATCAATCAAATCAACAATGACTATCAAACAAAGGATGACAGCTGCTACCCTACAAGCGAATGGTGGATGACTTCAAACAGTATTTTGTGCACATCACCTTCAAGCAAATACCAAGGTTGAACAACAAAGCAGCCAATGCAATGGCTACTATCGCCTCATTACTACAAATTCCAGAGCAACAAAGTCAATACGAGTTCCTGGTAGAGCAAGTGTTCTCCCCCACCTATGACCACTCTGAATCCCATGTTATCTATGCCTTGACTGGTTTAGATTCTCTATTATATGGACCAATATATGACTACCTCAAGCACAATATCTTACCAATTGACCAATCCCGTAACCAAAATCATAACTTTATCTGGTAAGCTTCCCGTTATACCCTTACCACTGATACTTTGTATCATTGAGGTCTAGAGGGTACTCTTCTTCATTGCCTTGATCGTAATGATTTTGATTCCGCTTTACACAAGCTTCATGAAGGTATTTGTGGCACACATTCAAGTGGTACTACTCTTGCTAAAAAACTTCTAAGAATAGGCGACCGTATACAGGGTGTGAGGTGTGGGCAGAGGGCGGGCTAAAGATGCCCTATCTTTTTATGATGAGATACCTAATTGGGAGGACCGCATTTGTTATTGAGAGGTTTGTGGTGACCAGAGTTTTGAGACAGTTTGGTCGACAGCTTGGTATACCTCAGGGGGCTTGCTTATATGCACGACGGAGGTAGGACGTATCAGATTGGGGCCCGACCATTGATAGCGGTGGCGGTGGAGGAGTTTGTTAGTATGGTGGGTCAGATATGGGATTATGCCCCAGAGATTTTGGATGCGGGCATGACTAATGAGTTTGCGAGATTGTTTGTTGTGCGGGTGGTGGCCAGGATATCTAATCCTGAGGAGATGTGGCCATCATTCGATGATGATGATGAGGAGGGAGATGGAGATGATGAGGATGATGTAGATAATGGAGGAGGATGATGAGGGAGAGGAGTTAGAGGGAGGCGGGGAGATAGAGAGAGGAGAGGAGATAGAGGTGTGGAGAGAGCAGTTGGACAGGTAGTGATAGACAGGGGGAGAGGCGGTTTAGCTATTGGCATCGGTGGAGAGGGGAGAGTGGGGGAGGTGCTAGCTGTAGTGGGGGGTATTGATGAGGCAATGCAAACAGTGTAGAGGAGGAGGACGGATGTGCTCCCACTTCCAGCACCGAGGATAGATAGAGTTAGAGGGGATTCCCCTGCATAGGTACCTCTACGGGTTCGGGTTCCTACTCATGTTGAGGATGCTCAGATTCGGACCCTGTAGGTGACTGTACAGTAGCTGCAGGCACAGGTTTTGACATATCAGCGGCAGATTGCATAGTTGACCACTGAGCGGAACACAAAGATAGAGCGGAGGGGGCGAGCGAAGGAGCTTGCAACCAGTGTGCAGAGAGCAGCGACGGGTGGTCCGATGAGAGACACCCTGAGAGAGCTATCATTAAGAGCTTAGGAGGCAGAGTATTACCGGCGGCATTATGACGCTACGATACCCAGGGATCATTGAGTACAGAGCTTCACACAGTCAAGATCCAATCGATCTCGAGATACTGGGTCACGGTCCGAGAGCCGAGGTGTGACAGAGCCATCGAGACAGGACCCCCCTGGAGATCCAGGGGTGGGGACATCTCGAGCCAGACCATCTCCATCAGGGGATAGCCATACTTGAGAGGCATGGTCTCTGTTGTATTTTTGATCATTGTATTCTTTGTACTGGACACAGTGATGATATATTTTGTACATTTTGATCATTTTTTGGAGATATATATATATATATATATATATATATATATATATATATATATATATACGACATCATTATCTTTGATCATGTGGTGTGTTTATATCGATGGATGTGTTTATGTGTTCTTTTCATTTATGTGATGATGATGCAATCCTCAAATATATGTTATAATGTATGATGTAGGATGTATGCTTTGTGAAATGTATCTTGAAAATGAGATGTATGATTTTATATGCTATGAAATGTATCTTGTGAGATGTATGATAATGATATGCAACTAATTGTAAAATGATATGCAACTATGTTAAAATGATATGCAATTAATTGTAAAATGATATGCAGCTATTTTAAAATGATATGCAACTATGTTTTTGGTAGCATCCTCCTTCTGTATTTGCCATCCGATATAGCCATATGTTGTTTGCTTTCTTTGTAGGTATCATCATTGAGCATTGATTTGTTTAGGATATGTTGAAAATTTATACAAGCATAATGGTATAATTGAACCATAATGACCTGAGAAAAATTTACATGATGTTTTGATTTTGCAAGATAGCACAAGCATCAAGGTATAATTGAACTAGGACGACCTGAGTGCGGATTGCGTATAAATAGACAAGAATAAATCATTTGTATGCATGAAGTGGAATCAGGGCTTTAGTGATATTCGATGTATCACGTCTTGAGGCAAGTATTCACACAGTATAAGTGATCGTCTCCCAGACAGAAGACTAAGAAAATATTGGAGTTTCCCCATGATCTCTAGCTTGGAAGCATTTTGAGTGAGAAAAGGAAGGGAATCCAATAATTTAAAAGTTCAAAATGCAAAAATAGTCAAGATTTGTATGCGATAATGAAACATTCAGTACTTCAGAAAATCATCCATCCTGGGTATATTTGTGTTTCTTTGTTTTTCTTTGCGATGAAGTGTAGTTTTGGTTGTTGGATGCCATGTTTCTGTGTTTTGCAAATAGTTTTCATGTCTTGAATGCTCACAAATTTTGACAATTTTAATGCCCCTAGTTGAGTGTGCCTCTTGATGTGAATATGTACAGTGATTTCCAAGGCATGGTGGAATGTGGTAAAAGTATATATATGGATAACCCAAGATAGTGACTATGCTAAGTATGTCCTGAATGGATATGTGCTAAGTGTCAGGCGATGGCTGACAGTGTTTTTAAGGATACAGATAAAATGGTATGGAGATAGATAGAGGAGCCATTCTTTCACAAGAGCGCCTGTTTACTAGGTTTTCACCATTTGTTTTTATTGTACTTCATGTTTTTGCTTTTTCTAGATTTTTTTTTTAAAAATTTTTTTGCTTGTTTTGTCTTTTTTCGTGCACTAGGCTACTTAACTGTAGTACTTTTTCAAATGGATGTTGTTAGTTGGTTCGTCAAGCACATCTCCTTCTGAAGTTGTGAGCTGATAGGCACCTGATCCATAGACTGATATGATGACATAGGGACCCAACCAGTTAGGTTCAAACTTCCCTTTCTTTTCTCGATCTTGCTGATTTCTTGGAATTTCTTTGAGGACTAGGTCACCAACTTTGAAGTTGCGGGGGATGACCTTTTGATTGTAGCTCCTGCATATGCATTGTTGATATGTTTTGAGATGAGTGTAAGCATCCTGATGTCTTTCATCTAATAGTTCGAGTTCTTGCAGTCAGTTAACTCGATACTCTTCATCTGGGATTAAACCTTTCAAAGAGACTCTGAGAGATGGGATTTCTATTTCCAGGGGTAAAATGGCTTCTAATCCATATACCAATGAGTATGGTGTTGCTCCTGTAGGTGTGCGGATGCTGGTTCTGTATGCCCAAAGTGCTGGATTGAGTTGGACGTGCCAAACTTTGCCGGCATCATTTACTATTTTCTTGAGGATTTTCAGTATTGTCTTGTTAGATACTTCCACTTGACCATTTCTTTGTGGGTAGTATGTTGTAGAGAACCGATGTTGGATTTTGAATTTTTCACATAGTTCTTGTACATCTTGGTTTTTGAAAGGCCGTCCATTATCTGTGATGATTGAACTTGGAATACCATATCTGCAAATTAGATAATTGAGGATAAAAGAGGCAATTTGTTTCCCAGTCACTGTGGTCATGGGAACTGCTTCTATCCATTTGGTAAAGTATTCTATTGCTGTTATAATGAACTTGTGTCCATTTGAAGATGAAGGATGAATTTTGCCAACTAAGTCTAGTCCCCACTGACAAAAGGGCCAGGATGTTGTAAATGGCTATAGTTCCTGTGTTGGTGCATGTATCAGATTACCATGGATATGGCATTTAGGACATTTCTTGGCGAAGTGATATGAGTCATTCTCCATTGTAGGCTAGTAGTATCCCATTCTTAGAAGTTTGATGGATGATTTTTTGAAGTAGTAAATGCAAGCACAGCACAAAAAGTACAACCATTTTGCCTAATCTAACAAAAAGTGTATGTTCTGCGAGGATGTGTTCAAATCCCCAATGTTTTAATAGGTTTGGATACGAATAATACACTTCAGAAAGACTCTTTAAATAACATCATAGGTCATAAATAACATCATAGCCCACTAGTCTCGATACTCCGTTAGCTCAAACAGTCGTGTCACCCCCTAGAGGGCGCCCATTTTTTTGCCTTTTGCCAGAAATTATCTCAAAGTGAATTGCTTCACAGTTGAGTAGTTATCTTGGGAGATATATGGTGAGTAATCTTGGGGGTGGATTCTTCCCCACCCTTGCACTATGATGTTATAAATGTCTGGTTACTGACTCGGTTAAAAGCTTCTATTTCTATGGTTCGTAATCAAGCTTCCCGTTCAGCCGTCAATGATAAACTCCCTCAGGAGGCTTCCCAACCTTTAGAACAAAGGCTTTATGTATCTCCAAGATACTGGGGGAAGGCTAAGCGCTGCGCGCAACCATTGAAAAGGACATTCGTCACTTTCCATGTTTGATTATAGTGGGTTGGAATTCTTGGCATCAAAGTTGTTCCCCACTTAGGTCGTTCCCTTCACACCGGCCATAAACGGCTTTACAAGTTGATTCCAACTCCTCAGGAAGGCAGGCCTGCTAAAGGATGTAAAAATGCTTTGAAGGAAAGAAAGCTTTTTAAGGGAGGTCTGGTTTTTTGGATCACCTAGTTAAGGGGAGAGCATATACCTTCCTCTTTCGATTCAAGGCAGTCACAAATTCTTTTTAAACCTTCAATTCAGTGATTTTCTAACCTCTACTGGGAGATTTTGCTCCAAGAAAAAGCATGGTGTTAATTTTACTTCCTCAAAGCAATGATTTTTTAATCTAAGGAAATAACCGCATCAACAAAGAAAAAGGTTCGATTTGGTCAACAAATAAACATCAATAAACAAAAGGGGATTCACTTCCCTCTTTAATTGTAACAAAAATTTTGAGGTGAGGTTCTTTCCTTTGCAAAATCAAAGTGGATCCTTTTATGCACCAAAGGATGGTGAGGTTATTTTTAAGCTCTATTTTTTTTATTTTTTTTTGCGAAAAAGAAAATTTTGTGTTTGTTCTTTTTAGAGCCCAAATAAAGTTTTTCTCCTATAAAAGCAAGAAAATTTCTGATAGTGGTTCTTTTTATAGCCCAAAAGAAATAAGTAGGTTCAATTTTAAGAATAAAAGATGTTCAAAAATTTAAACTAACTTAACTAAGTTAGTGAAAATCCTAACTTATCTAAATATTCTAAGATTAAGCTCCTTTCTGCAATAAATTTGTTAGAATCCTGCAAAAAAACTAGAAAAAAAAAATGTTAGATGATTTGGTGGACTTCCACAAGTCTAATTTTTAATTTTCGGTTACAAATTTTAGTTCTTTTCTTTTCTGTCTGTGATGCACTATAGAACAAACTATACATGCTACCATATAACCGCGATGCACTAAAATAAGGTTTCAATGCGCTACACTATTTTTGGGATGCGCTACTCTGTGCACCGAAAGCGCTGCTCTGTTTTTATCTCGTGTTGAGACCTACAGGAAAAGATTAGTGGAATTCATGCGCCAGATAATGGACTCCACACATTGAACAGTGAACCGAACGTGCTAGGCTATTAACCGGATGCACTAAATAGTTGACTTAATGCGCTAATTCATTTTTTCCATGTGCCTACAAAAGTGGTTATATTTCAAAACCAATTAGATATATGGGGTAAAGCCCCACGGTGGGCACCAGAAATGTATGCGGGAAAAGCAGGTCGATAGAACTCAATATGTGAAAAACGGAGCTCTATGGAGCCTTGCTCACACACCCACAAGACTTCTTGGTGCAAGCTGTGGAGTCATGAAGTATAAGTCAGCTTCCCAAGGTTGGTCCCATGGTTCTCTATCTTACACAGTCCCTCAAACCAATGTTTTTGCTCTCAGATTACTGAGCAAAATGGTTTAGGGATGGCAAATGCAAGAACGAGGGATGCCTTTGTTGGTTTTAATATGAGATGCATCCTAAGCTATGCATGATTCTAGAAATGCCATAAACTAGCTATAAGATGACAAGATTAGTATAAATACTATCCTAACATGATATATTAGTCCATGATTGAGCTAAATGATAAAGAAAGTATTCTAAACATGCATATTTAGACTAATTCCTAGTTAAAGAGAGGCTAAAATGATGAGCATAAAAATGATATATGAAAGCTTGAATGTATTTGAGCATAAGTGTGATACTACAAACTTTGATGGATCTCCCAAAATGGAGGAATGAGAGCTCTATTTATAGCAAAAATAGGGCAATGGATGGTCAGGATTGAAAGAGTTGATCAAGGGTCAATTTTGAAAGTTGGGAATCCATGTTTGTAATTGGCACCAATGAAATGGTGACAAATATCAACATAGGGTTGGGTTGAGAGAAGGGGTTGGAGACACTAAATGCCTGAGAAGATCTCATGGTCATCTAGAGATAAGGGTTAAGCTTAAGTTAGGCTTACCCATTAGATTAAGTTTTAATCCCAAGGATAAACTCTTGTGCAAATGATTAAGAGATAATCATGGTCAAAGCATTGAAGGCTTGATGAGACTCTTGGGTCACATGGAGGTTGAGTTAAAAGAAAATCTTTAATCATGCTAGAGGGTTGAGTTAACCATTAATGGTTTGGAAGACTTTGGAAAATTAAGTGGTTGAAGCCTTTAAAGGTTTTCAAAGACTTTGAGGATTTGAGAAGTGACCTCCCCTTGCTTAGGGATGTGACAAAGTTTAGGAGATAGGTTAGGGTAATTGGAAGCAATTAGAAGAGTCTAGAAGGGATTAGAAATAGGGTTTAGGAAGTAAGTGGGAGGTGTAGGATTTTGCAAGTGGATGGAGGGATAATAGGATTTAATTGAATTTAATGAATTTTATCAATTTGTTTGCAATTAAATAAATTAGATTTATTTAATTTAGGATAACTATTTTAATTAAATTTGAATTTAATTAAAAGTGGATAGAAGGGATTTAATTGAATAAAATGATTTATTCATTAAATAGTATAGTGAATTTAATTTAAATAAATTGAGTAATTTACTTAATTAAATAGAGGAATGTGGATTATTGAATTTAATTAAATAGAGAAATGAACATAAAATATTCATTTTAGGAATATGGTCATTTTTATATGTCTACACACACACACACACACACACACACACACACACATATATATATATATGTATGTATGTATGTATGTATGTATGTATATATGTATACATACATATACATATACATACATATATATATATACATACATATACATATGTATATATATATATGTATATGTATATGTATGTATATGTATATGTATATGTATGTATATGTATATGTATGTATATATATGTATGTATGTATGTATGTATGTATGTATATACACACACAATCATAAACATTCATTATAAACTTCAGAATCAAACATAAACATTTTAACCAACATCCTAGATATGTATATATAATATAGTATAGATGTAATGATTTCTTTGGAGCTTCAACCAACCAGTCATCTTGTTATGAAGGGGAGATATGGTAAATATAAGAATGGAAAGTAGCCAATGGTCCATCTAAGTAAAGAATGAGCTCAAATAATCAGTGTACGTCCATGCCCCTAAACTCCAAAGAGTTAAGCAATAGGAGATATGGCGGTTGTACTTCCATGTCGTTGAACTTGTTGGATATACTCAAAGGTGTGTTGTATGATCTCCCTTGGGTGCTCCATAATAATAATGATTTTTTTAGATAGAACTTCAAAGGAATCTATTGAGCACCTTGAATATTGTCAGAGAAAATTAACTCTATTAGTACATTGTTAAATTTTATATTTGCTTTTTTGTGATACTAACTTGGTTGTGGCCTCTATATAAAGATAGTAATTCAATAATAAACATTTCAAAGAATCATGCAAATCTTAATTGGGTAAATTTAGGGAGAATGAAGTAAGGTTCCTATAGGGGACATTACACAAAATCTATGTCTTATTATGAGCATTCAATTGACCATATTCAAGGAAATTAAGCATTAATCTAAAATAAAGTAGTTAATGATTCAAGTATACATCTTTTCTTTAGCAATCATGATCAATTATGAGGTGGTAGTCTAGGATGGTGAAATGAGTTAATATCGTACAAGAAACATCAAGCCAAGTGTTTTATAGCTAAGAAAATATTTGTCAATTCAAGCATTTCTATTATTATTTCAAACTTTGACCTTCTCAAAACAAGCCATAATTTCATTAGTCCTCACTATAGTTGAGGTAGAAAAGCAATCACATGGTTTGACTTTGGCAAACCCCTATATAATACAACACCTTTTCCTGAATTTCGTGCATGTGAGTTTAAATCCAATATTAGAGATTCTTACATGTGCACATAGAAAATAAAAGGAAACATTCTGATATTTCATATAGTTCATAACACTTGGACTGGGGTGCCCACCAACCATGTTTGACACTTCTTGGCCAAATTTTGGAGAGAAATAACTACAAGACCTCCTAATAGTGAATCTACAATAGACACTCTTAGACTAGGGCACCCAATAACCCAATCAAGAATTTTCAATCTCAATTTAAAGCTATAGGTTCCTTTTTCATCCCCTTTGTAGAATTGAGCTAATGTTTTTTTTTTTTGTGTTGTATTTTATTGTTATTGCATAGACTTATCAAATTCCTATCATTTAGTCTATATGTTGCATACAGACATTTGAATCTCAATTCTAATTATATCAATCTCAAAAGGGAAAATAAATAGAACTTCTCATCTCTCCTTCTAGGATTGAACATAAACCTTATTCATTGTATTGGTATAGTGATAGGCTACGATACAATTTCCACTACTTTATGATGAAATATGTTTAAGGGGCTTCAACTATTCAATAAGAGATGTATTTGTATGATGAAATTGACCATTTTTATTGTAAGAAGTAGAAATGTTAGCTATGGTTAATATAATATAAAAAGGTGTTGGAGTGTCATAAATTGCTTACCTTAACAATTTTACACTATATTTGTTACCAACTTTGGTATCATTTCCCCTAATTATTTTAAGCTCATTTTTGCCCTAGGTTACCTTCTAATTTTATCAATAAGACTACAATGTAATCATCAAAAAACATGAAATCCAAGACTAGTAGCTATGTTTAGGGCATCAACACTTGGCCCCCTCTTTTAGAACCCCTTTTTAGGTGGTCCTAGGCTTCCAACACCCTAATCTCTCCAAAAGGAGCCCAAATTTTAAATATCATGAGTGT